>NW_021703778.1:61125488-61167585 GCF_005190385.1 Monodon monoceros
AAAAAAAAAAAAAAAAAAAAAAAAACACTTCGTTGCTGAAAAATGATCACTGATCATCATCTGAACCTTCAGTGAGTTGTAACCTTTTTGCTGGTGGAGGATTTAAAATATTGCAAGAATTACCAGAGTGTGACACAGAGACACAAAGCGAGCAAATGCTGTTGGAAAAGTGGTGCCGACAGACTTGCTCAGTGCAGGGTTGCTACAGACCTTCAATTTGTGAAAAATGCGACGTGTAAAGCACCATAAAATGAAGTGCAGTAAGATGAGTGATGCCTGTACCTCCTCTAGTTGTTTAGCCTGAAACAGTTCTCTCCCTGGATATTCCTGTTCAGTGTATGGTCGTCTGTCCCTGATACTGTACCCATCCAGGGAAGCACAGGGATAGAGAAGCTCAGAGGACCCTCTTTCCCACTTCTCCATCCCACCTTCCAGTAAGGTCACAGAGGAGGAAAGAATAGCCTGAAGACTTAGGGCTCCAGCAAATCGTTTGTTAAAGAAGGTATCACCTGCCAGTATTCTTCCCAGCCTGGCCTAATTTCTAGGCAGCATTGCCGCGATAGGTTGTCGTCATAGGGAAGATAGACCTCTGGACATCAGGCTGGTGTGAACGGAAGAGCCCGGGCCTGGTCATCAAAGAGAAGTGGGTTTAGATCTCAGCCCTGCCAGAATCGAGCTCTAGGGTGACCACCTGTCCTGGTTTGCCTGCGAATGAGAAGGTTCCTGACTCATGAGACTGGAACCTAGAAAGTTCCAGGCAAGCTGGAACGAGCTGGTTACCTCTTTAGCCCTGTGGTCTGAACCTTTCCCTCACCCCATCGGCAGACGGCAGGTGCATCCTATCTCTTGGTAGGTGGGGAGACCTAACATCATTCTGCCTGCTTCCTTATTGCGCTAATGTGTGTGTTTCTTTCTCCATTTACTGCCTCACTGGGATGTTGATTCCCTGAAAGTGGAGACCAGGTCTTCCTGGCTCGCTGCCGTGCTCCTGGAATCTAGCACTGGGCCCGATGCAGAGGGGATCACAGCTGATTGTTAAGGAATGAACAGACAGTGAAACTCTAGGAACCCCAGTTCCCTCGTCTATGGGGATAACGACTCTTAGGGTTGTTTCTGAGAATAATGAGCTAAGCCAGCAAAAGCCCTGGTGTACTCGGTACACCCCTTTTTCTTCCTTCCCAGTGAATGCACACAGATTGGAACGCCAGTTTATCCATCCTTCCCTGGTGTTTACATGGCCCAGTCATGTTCAGGCACCCAGGGTGCTATTTCTTCTTAAACAGAAGTTGGGTTATCTTTAATATAAGATAGAAATCAAACCACATTAGATTATTTTACCTCAGAAGCCAGTTTCAACCGATCCTTTTGAATAGTATAGTTCTATTATTACATATTACTTCAAACTTAATAGAAAAAAATTGATTAAAATGTGTGCCCTGTTCATATCTGACCTGGCTGAATGCCACAAGACACATTAATTGAAAATGAATTTCTACAAACCCAGTCAAGCATCATGAAGATGAAAAATGTACCTTTTCCCCTCCATTCCTTCATTGATTTTTCATTTTCCCCACTCAGAGCTTCATTTAGCAATTTTTCAGTTTCGTTTTGTTGTGGCCTTAATTCATCCCCTTCACTCCCCCCAAAATGAGATAATGTACCATTTTCCTTGTCCTTTTTAAACTGTTCTTTCATGCTGCATTAGTGTAGGGCAGATCCTGATCTTGTCATACATCCCTGTGCTTTATTATTTTTTAGGAAAAGAGGGTAACCTTATTTTTAAAATTCTTACCATGGTGGTTTTTATCAAAGGGAATGCACTTTAAAAATACGTAACTATGAAATTAGTGTTACAACACTTCTAAAATGAATTAAGAGAAACTGCAGCAAAAATAAAAAACCTTTTCAGAGGAAGCGTATTAGATATCAATTATTCTCATTTTTCAGGGTGAGGTATTTGGGGATCAAACACGAGTCCTGTTTTGTTGAGGGAAATCGAGAAAGCTATTTGCCAGATCACAAGAGGCTGAATTGAAAACAAGGCTGGGTCAGGACAAGAGGGAGCAAAGGGAGGTGACTAAAACCCCAGGTGAGTTCTAGAAGGTTCTTGCCTGTCTTGTGCCAACCGTGCCCCAGTCTGTTCGCCGAGTCCCTGGATCTCTAGGGGTTTTGATAACAATAATGGGGATCTTCAAGCTATCTTCCTGTCAAATTTTCAAATAATCGAACAGCATACTTTTCCCATGAAAAGTTGAGAAGGGCTCACATTCAAGTATCCTACTGCTTTATCCTGACCTAGAATTCAGAACCCTGGTTATCTCATTTTGATTAGAAGCTTCGATTGGCAATTAGCCACCTTTGGTACATTTTCAATGGGAAAATGAATTATTTCTTTATCAATGCAGTTTAAAGTAGAAAGTGTTTTTAAATGAGGGCCCATTAGTAGGAGTTAACAAAGGGGGGTGTTGGTGACAGAGGTTTGGAAACCTTATTAATGTGTCGAGTTTCATGATAGGCACATACACACACACCCTGATTTTGAATAAAAGTACCTGTGGACTTTAATTGGTTATTCTTAAAATGAGAATGAAAACAAAATAAAACAGATTTCAAAGAAAATGAACATAAACTTAGTTTGGATTTAAAAAATTGAATTCCCTTTTCCTTACAAGATTTTAAACAATTTAAATCAATGTGATCATCAGTTGTAACATACCTTCTAATATCATGCCCTGTTCCGTCGTGTCTCCTGTTTTACATAAGGCATTTTCAGATACATGTATATCATCATTTGCCAGCTGGTAAGAGAAAACACCCCAAAGCACAATTTCTTAAAAAAAAAACCATATCAAGTGCTATCTAGTATTTAATACTTATTTGCTGCTGCATTTCTTATATTCATTCATTTCTCTCCACATCCCCAACCTCAATATTGAGTTATGTTTCATGAGCCTTGCACAATTGGGTACTATTCACATCCTTCTAATTATAGGGCTGTATCACATTCTGACATCTAACATGAAATGACCCTACATGTCTGTCACCAATGGAAAAAAAATTCCAGGAAGCTGAAAAGCCCTGCAACCTCCTGGGTTGCTGTGAATCCATAACAGGACCTTACTAAATTTTTGTACAATTTCATTTTGGTCTGGTTGACATACAAGGTCTTTTTGAAAGGAATTGGGAGGGATCCTTTCACTATAGGAATCTGTTTCCAAAGGAGTTTATAAAAATGTGTGGATTGATAGGGGTGGTTTCACCTCCTACGAGGACTCTGCTCTTTCACATAAGGTAATTGATGCGGTAAACATCTGTTCCACGTGGGTTTGCTGTCTGGTGCAAGGAAAGGTGCAAACCAAGAGCGGTAGTGGCAATGATGGGTTCTACTCGGGGTGTGCTCGAAGGGCTGAAATGGAACAGAGGAGAGAGACACAAAGCCAGCCTAGAGGACTTGGGAAGAGCTGGCCTGGGAGGTGACTGTTGAGTACTTCCTGACAGAAGACTTCCTGGTGGAAAAAGGAATGGAGGGTGGGAGGGCATGCCTGGTGAGGGCACCAGCCTGTGCAGAGGCCTGGCAGCAGGACCATTGTGTGTCCACGGCACGCTGAAAGTATGGAGTGCCTTCTAAGTAGGGTTCATTGTGGGACAGAGCAGGCACGAAATGAAACTGGGGAGATATATTGGGACCACAGCAGAGGTGCCTCATGTCCACGCTAGGGAGTTGGAACATTAGAAGCTTGGGAGGGTTGTTTTGTTTTGTTTCGTTTGTACTTTTTTCTTTCATTGAAGTATAGTTGATTTACAATGTTGTGTTAGGTTCAGGTGTACAGCAAAGTGATTTGGTTATATATAATCGATCCTTTTCCATTATAGGTTATTACAAGATATTGAGTATAGTTCCCTGTGCTATACAGTAGGTCCTTGTTGGTTATCTCTTTTATATATAGTAGTGTGTATATGTGAATCCCAAACTCCTAATTTATCCGCCCCCCAGAAGCTTTGGACGGTTTTTAAGTAAGAGGATGATATATGCAGCATCTCTGGGGTAAAGCCTAGAAGTCGATGACTCCGTCCAGGTGACTCCAGTGTGTGGGTCTGGTTAAGAGGGATCGCTTAGCTCGAACCATCTGTGCAGGTAACTCAGTTGTGGCTGATGTGAAGAAAAGCCGGTTCCAGTTTTAAGAAACCAGATGACCCCCCCCACCGCCCACCTTAAATATCAATCTGGCCTGTAGTCTTAGAAACCTAGCATCCTGCATTATCAGTTAGGCTGTAAGACATATACATAGTTTGAATTACAAAAAAAAAATCATGCTAACGAAGACAAAATTAGACATCAGTTCAATGAGTTAACATCAGTTAAAAGGTTCTAGATTTTACCAAGATGGGTTTCTTCCCTTTGTTCTCTAAGGGGGTTTACTGTTTGATATTTAAATTTAACTGTTACAAGAAGATTACATTCTTGGGTAACTACATTTTCCAGACCTCATCTAAGTTCTCATTTCTTAATGCCTTGACTTCAGCCTGGTAACTTGGGTCATTTACCACCACCTGGTGACAGCTAGATTTAAATGCAGATTCTTGAAGTGTACATAAACCTCTTGAAGGTCAAATTTACAAACTTACATAGAGCATGGACTTGAGGATACGGGGAGGGGGAAGGGTGAGCTGTGACAAAGCGAGAGAGAGGCATGGACATACATACACTACCAAACGTAAGGTAGATAGCTAGTGGGAAGCAGCTGCATAGCACAGGGAGATCAGCTCGGTGCTTTGTGACCGCCTGGAGGGGTGGGATAGGGAGGGTGGGATAGGGAGGGTGGGAGGGAGGGAGACGCAAGAGGGAAGAGATATGGGAACATATGTATATGTATAACTGATTCACTTTGTTATAAAGCAGAAACAACACACCACTGTAAAGCAATTATACTCCAACAAAGATGTTTAAAAAAAAAAAAAAAAAAAAAGCGAGAGCAAAGGTGCCAAACGGATTTTACTTGCATACCGGCTGCATCGTTCCCTGGATTTTGGGTGCCCCCGATTTTGGGAGCTGCTTTGGAGGTTATGTGTTTAGCAAGTCTGTCTTGGTTCATCTAGGCCTCCAAGAGTCTGTTCCAGACAACTATGCCCCTGAAGTCTAAGGGGTGGATTGTTTAGAGATAATGGATGGACGGATTCTTTGATTCGTCCGTTCAATGTCTGAGAATATGAAGATGATCAAGGCCTTTATCCTCAAGCTGACAATCTAAGGAGGGAGAAATACCAGTAATAACATAGTAGTAGCTAATTTTTGAGTGTTTATCATGCTAGGTGCTATAGGAGACGATATTTCAAGGCTCTTTGAAGTTGGCAGTCAGAAATAACAGCATTTTCCACGCAAATGTGTGATTTAGATATTGTGGAAAAGAACCAAAGGCTTGGGAGTCAGACAATACCTAGAATATTAGCAAGCCCAGACGCGTGAGAGCCTGCTTATTTTAGAAACTGGGTGCCGCACTTGGGAGAAGGCATGGGATGTGCTCCAGGAGCAGACCTCAGGGGGGAGTAACTTGGGGTTCAATGTTGGCACCCCTTCTAGGGCATGAGGGGCCAGCCATGAACTGACTGCCAACCTAAGCATCCTTTTTCTCTAATCCGAGCAAGTCAGCTCTGGCCACAGAATGTACTGTACAAGATGCTTCTATGAGAAATGCTCAAGGATGAAAGCAAATGAGTGTGCACAGCATTCATTTTTAGTGCAAAAGCACAATCGCTTCTTGAAGCATCAGTTGCTGAAAAACGCGATCCTTGTCGTCAGAAGCTTCAGATCCCCTGCATCCTTCCCTCGACCTATTCTTTTTCTCCAGAATGAGATGCCTCCTCACGCTAGCATTAGCCCAGAGTTCTCCCCTCAGCTGTCTCTCCAGATGATATCTCTGCTTTGCATTTATTTCTTTTTAAAACTAAAATCTAGGGACAAAGGTGAGCAGAATCATCTTGGTCTCTTCCTGTGAGCTGTTCATTAGGGTGCCCTTAACCCACACCTCTTGCTTCTCTTGACTCACAAAGCACTCTGATTACTTCAGAGATAGTGAAACTAGCGTGCGTGAAGTCACTTTTTGTGTTATTTGATGAAGTATTACTCCTGACCTTCTTGGAATATTTTAGTTCATTTCAGTACACACTTTACCTATCATTTAAAGATTTTAAAAGCTTTAAAAATTTCTAACGCTATAAGAAGGAATGAAAAAGGGACACTGTAAGGATGATTTTTGCACATTATTCCTACATAAATGAAGGAAATTTAAACAAAACAAACTTTTGTTTTGCTCATAATCCTACCCCAACCCCGGAACGATTTTGTTTATCTAACTTTTCTTCCACCTTTTACTTTCATCATTGTAAACTCTTGTTTTTCTATCCCTTGAGGCTTTTTGTAAACACTTTTCCATTTTGTAATATATTTGTTTTTAGTATTTGTGTAATATATTCCATCCAAGTGATATTCCATAATTTATCACCCATTCCTTTAGTGCTGGACATTAAGGTTATTTCCATTTTCTCTCTATTATAAATAATTGGAGCAAGAACATCTTTGTATATATAGCTTTCTTCCTACATCTGAATTATATCCTTAGGATAAATTCCCAGGAGTGGGATTAGTAGGTCAAAGGGTATGAACAGCTTTATGGCTCTTCATATTTATTGCCACATTGCCCAAAGGGTCATTCTAATTTACAGCACCACCTGCAACACATGAGAGTAGCTATCCCTCCCAGCCCTTCCAACACTGATTTCTTCAGTCAGTAGTTTGGGGCAAATTTAATAGGTACGAAAGGATAACTAGTGACTTTTTAATTGTTAATTTAAAAAATAATTATCAATTTTCTTCTTAAGTATGTTTATTGTATTCTATTTCATATGGTTTGCTTTTCATGTCGGAGAATAATATTTTTTGACACCAGGTGGAATTTAAAATATTTTATCATGAAAATGTCACATTCTCTCAGAACAAAGAGCGTAATGAATCATTACTTAGATTCAACAAGCAGCAACATTTGGCCACATCTGCCTTATCTACACCTTCTTTTCCTTTTATTTTTTCCTTTGTGCAATTATTTTAAAGCAACTCCCAGACATTCTGCATGTTTCCTGTATACTTCATTAAGCATCAATAAAACATGTAGACTTTTTCTTCTGTAATCATAATGCTTATTGCCACACCTAACAAAATTAATGATAATTCCTTGGTCCCATTTACTACTAGTCTGTAATAACATTTTCCAACATGTCTTTAAAATTGTCTCTTAACTGATATTTTGTTCCAGTCAGCATACAGAGAGGTCCACTGTATTTGGTTGTTAGGTTTCTGAAGTCCTTTAATCTAGAGCATATGCTCTGTTTACTCCCCCGGTACCCCCAACTCAAATTTACCCCCAGCCAGTGACTTATTGCAGGAACTAAGTCAGTCGTCCTATAAACGTCCCCGCATTCTGAACTTCACTTTTTGTTTCCTTAATAGCTCAATTAGATTCCGTTTCAACTTTGTTTTGTCCGGGGAGGCAAGAATACTTCAAGGGTGGTGCTGTGTGATTCATTTCGTATTGCTCTGGGGGCACACAATGTCTGGTGATCCCACTTTGGGTGATGCTAAGGCTGATGGTGGATCAGGTGGTGACAGCCCACAACAAAGTCGTAAAGTCCCTCGCCGGCTTTGCCCCTCACTGTCTCATCTGTCCGTGAAGCTTGCTTGAGTCAGTTATTTCCTAGGGGATCGCACAATGGTGATCTTTGAATTCTCTCATTCCTTCCCCACTTATTAACTGGGATTCTTCTGCAGAGTAGAACTTCTTTCTTCATAAACTGGGACTTTTTAGTAATCTCAACGTGCAGTTTGTACAAGTAAGGCAGGATAAATGCTTTTTTCTTTTATCCAAATTGCCAAGCTTCTAAGTAAGGAGTTGGTTCCACTGTCATTTCCGAGGAGTTGTCATTGCTGCTTTGTTTTTGGGTTTCTTTTTTAAGAATAATAAAATACTCAGGGTTTTAAAAAATATATATTCCATGTGTTTTACTCATTATTCTTTTTGATGCTCACATTGTCCCATCTTTGCCCCAAGGGAGACCCTTCATGTCCTTGTTTTCAGGTAGAATAAGGTGTCTTAGGCTCATCTAGTATATTTTTTAAAAGAAAATAAAAGATTATGAATTCATACTGACACTTTCATTTCAAATCTAACAAAACTTTTTTTTCCTTTGATTTTGTACTTGTATTTCTTTTTCTTACACTAAAAATCTTGGTTCCAAATGTTATTATACTACAGTCTATCAAATAGTTTAAAAATACAATACCAATATTACTACCAAAATTTTCCCAGTGAGTGCAATTGTTTATCTTTAGAACACATTCCACTAAAAACATCCAGTCAAATTACCTTGTCCTAACAACACTTGAATTAATTCGTTTAACCAATTTGATATATGGTTAAGTTCTTTCTGTTCTGTTTTCAAATTTTAGGATTCACTTTTTTCCCCTTTTTGGTTTTTATTTTTTGAATCTGCAGAATGTGCTTTCAAAATTGAACTTATGTAACAAGGTATTATCACAAAAGTCTTTGTTCTGTTCTGTCTCCTCCATCTAATTTCCTCCCTCTCCCTGTTGGTAAATATTAAGATTTGTTTGACCTTTGCAGTGTTTCATTTTGCAAATATATATTCATATGTCTTCACCAATTTTACATCAAAGCCAGCATACCATCTACTCCTTACAATATATCGTATCAGGGTTTTAGAGATCTTCATTTTTTCTTGAAGGTTACATAGGCATCCATTGTTAAGATGAACCATAGTTTATCAGGCACTTATTGATGGAGTTCTGTTTTTGTGTGTGTGTTTTCTAAAAAACAAAAATCCTGTGTCCAAGTCATTTCATATTTTGGCTAATGATTCTTTGGGATCTATTCCTAGAAGTGGAGTTGCTGGGTCAAAGGTTAAATGTAATTGTACACTTGTTTTTTAAAAAAATTAATTAATTTTTGGCTGCCATTAGGTCTCCATTGCTACACGTGGGCTTTTTCTAGTTGCAGTGAGCGGGGACTACTCTTCGTTGTGGTGCGTGGGCTTCTCACTGTGGTGGCTTCTCTGGTTGCAGAGCACGGGCTCTAGGCACGCGGGCTCAGTAGTTGTGGCTCACGGGCTCTAGAGCACAGGCTCAGTAGTTGTGGCGCACGGGCTTAGTTGCTCTGCGGCATGTGGGATCTTCCCGGACGAGGGCTGGAACCCGTGTCCCCTGCGTTGGCACGCAGATTCTTAACCACTGTGCCAGCAGGGAAGTCCCTACTTGTACTTCTTTTAGTTATTGCTAGAGTCCCTTCTATACGAATTGTGTCATTTTGCACAGAGAGGGATTTTTTAAAAAAGATTTTGCGGTTGCTCAAATGTCATATGAAAGGTTGTTGGAAAATTAGTGCATTCTTCAAAATCACATGTTATTTATCGAACCTACACACCGTTCCCACTATTGCCCAAGACATGGCCTGGTAGAGAGCACCCTGGTTCCTGCTTTTAGGGAACCTACGATGTGTCTGTGGAGACATGATATGTGAATGAAAAACAAAGTTAGAGTAGTCCAAGATAGATATAGTATAAAAACAAAGGTGAAAACCCAGCTCAAGTCTCTGTCTTTCAGAAGCCTTCCCTGCTTAACCCAGGCCACGTGAGTCCTCAGTCCTCTGAACTTCATTATTACTTTCAGTGACAGTGACCTTTTTCCCAGAGCAAAACTTCTGACACGTAGTTGAACAAATATGAATATACGAACAGGAACAACAGAGCAGAATGTATGAAATGCAGGCTGCTGCATAAATTCAAGTGAAATAATTTTTTTATGTAGAGTTATGTCTGCATTTCCCAAAGCATCGGTGGGATGTTACTAAGGGTTACACAGCAAAATCAGTGCAGAAATGTCAGGCTAAACAGACCTAATGAAACAACTCCACAACCACGTATGATGTCCCAAGCATACCTGGGCACAGAAGCCCCCCCCCCCCGCCTCCGTGAAGCACCTCATGTTCATACTGTTCCACGGAACACAAAAGAACCAATGTGTAGTTTCTATTTGAATGAAAACCAAAGGCTTCTCTTCCAGTTGATTAACTTGTACAAATTCTGCATTTTTGATAACAATTTCCAATTTGTTTCTTTCTAGATTGAATCACTAAAGAAAAAGGTGCAGCAGAAACAGCTCTTAATATTGCAGCTTTTAGAAAAGATATCGTTCTTAGAAGGAGAGGTAAGAAGCTGTGTTTCTTGACGCTGGGGTCTTCCCTGTCATTAAATTTTATGTTGCTGAGCCTATCACCGACACTTAATTAAAAATATGGCTATTTCCTGGCCTTATAAAATTGATTGAAGGTTAACTGCCAACACTGAAAATGAGGTTCTGACAGCTAGTTTTTCTTTACCATCTGACTCTCCTCATTCCCCCTTGCTGCTCACCTCTGCTTTTTGGCTCCCATTTTTCTTATTCAGGAATTTTCTTAGCAAGTCTGATAAGCTGTTGATGAATACTGATAACTCCCCACATCTGTGTTGTATGTTATAATTTGCCAAGTATTTTCACATACATTTCTCAATGATCCTCTCAACAACTTTAAGCAAGGCAAGACAAAGATTATTAGCTCCATGTTAACCAAAAAAAAGAAAAAGAAAAAAGGCACAGAGAAGGCAGGTGGCTTTTCTCAAGGTCACACAGCTTAATACCAGAGCCAGGCTGAGAGACGGACTCCTCATTCCAGGTGACTTAATTTCACCTGGAACTTTTAGGATATTTAGTATTCCTGACTTTCTGGTCTTTTGAAAGGCATTTTGGGGATTCTGTGGAGGTTCTAGGGAAGGAAATTATGAAGTTGGAAGAACCTTAAAAGCTTAGGTGTTACTAGAAGGGGAAGCCTTCTGTTTTCTCTGAAGATTATTTATTAAGAACTTGGCATTGAGCCTCTTGCTTTTGAGCCTCCGTGAATCTCTCCTTGTCTGTGCCCCGCTTGTAGTCCCTCCCGGGTGAGAGACAGCCCAGGAGAGAATAATAAAATAAGAAGACAGGAAAGTAATGACAGTAATTAAGCTCCTAGTGTGTGTTGGGCACTTTTACTTTGCATATCTTTTGTATAACCTAGAGGTTAAGAGTGGAATCAGACTTGCCCAAATTTGAATGCTAGATCTGCTTATTAGCTGGCTGACCCTAGGTAAGTTTCTTAGAATTAGAAATTGAGGATGATAACTGTACCTACGTGTGTGTCTGTGCGATGAGAGTGCATACAAAGTGCCTGATATGCCTAAGCACCCCATCATTTTCTCTTTATTAAGAGCGATGCCCTATGAGTTAGATTATGTTTCCTCCATTTTGTAGCTGGAGAAACTGAGGTTCAGGGATGTTAAGGAATCTGCCCAAGCTGACTGTTAGAAATGGGTAAGCCTGAGCTCTTAACCACCATGTCTGTAGGGATGGGGAGCAGTGTCATTATTTACTCTGTGTGGTGGGGGGGGCTGCCTATAAAAGTCGTAAGCAGAAGTCCCTCGTGGCCCGTGGGGACCTGGCAGCAGACTCAAAGCCCAGGAATCTCACTGTCCTGACAGCTGAGTAAGTGGACACTTGTCTTGTCCCACTGTTTTCCCCTCTGCAGTCACTGAGTCCACCTCCAGCTTTATGAACGGACATTTCTGTTTCTAAGATTGCCCTCTGAAATCACAGCTCCCTGTGGGAGGAATGATACTTTCCCAGTGAGAGTCAGAGAGTGAGTGTCCTGGTGAGAGTCATGGGTCCCGAGAGAGTCTGGTTCCAGGAGGGAGAAACGAGGCGCCAACAGGAGAGGCGGCAGGTTACCCAAGACAGCGCCCACCCCTCTCCCCTTCCCCTGGCTGTGCTACTCAGCCCTCCTGGGAGATTAGGAAATGTCCAAGGGGTACTCTGCATTGAGAAGAGCCTTCCTTACACATATGTGTGCTTTGTTTAATCTTAATTTATTAAATTCCTTTCTTCTCTAAGTTTAGGTTGCCCAGACTCTGAGATGTGGATATGAGTCCACTAGTTTATTTGGGAGGTGATCTCAGGAAGCCCCAGTGGGAGAGGGGAGAAATGAGTCAGGGAAAGGTCAAAGGCCAATAATGGGTGCCTTACAGAGGTTACCACTGTGGAAAGCTGCTGCTCCCTTGCCCTGGGCATCTCTGGAAGATGATGTGCACTGGCCTCTGAGTTACCCTTACCAAAAGGTCAGAAAGCTAGGGCATTTATCCATTAACTCCCATCAGTAGCTGGTGAGGGCGGCTCCTGGGGGTGTGTGGCAATTCTGGCCTGCCCTGGGCAGAGCCAACTGGGCTCCAGGGGGCAGAGGAAGCCCCAGGGAAAGAGTCACAAGTGGCATGCCAGGAAATGGTGAGTGTCCAGAGCATATGGGTGCGTCTGGCTGTGTCTGCTATGTATATCCAATAAGCCATTCAAAAATGGTTTGAAAACCATCATTCCTTGAGCATTTAAACACTGATTATAAATTTGGTTGATTAAACTATTTAAATTCTACTACAAATTTAGAATGACTAATTCCTTTTGATCATCCACCTTAAACAGCAGATAAAACGTAGACAAAATGTCAAGATTTGATAATACATTTACACTTTAACTTATTCTAAAATATTAAGTATCTTGGGTTTAATTTATTTCTTCATTGTTTGTGTTCTTGGTTTTTAGTATCTTCCGAAGGCCAATTTCCCTTAGTTAACATCATTTTGACACTTTCCAGACAAATGCAGTGATCCTTTAGATTCAAAGGACATGGAATACCTTCTCTGAATAGCTAAGGCTAGAGGATGCCAATTCTTGGACGGACACAATTCTTGCTTTACAATATAGGACTAGGTAGCTTCAAGGTGATTCAAACTCAGGACCCCTAATCATTGGGATGCATTGACCTATCTTTAGCACTATCAAAAAGTATGCATTCCTTATTAATATTTTACCGTTCTTTGTCAGACTAGGTAGAGATTTCACCTCCTAGGAGATGAGGTTGAGTTTGGGTACTTGGTTTTCCTCTTCAGGCTGTGTGAGTAGTTTATGATGTTACAAACACACTGCTGACTGACTCCTTGCTAACTGTGTGTGACCACTGATGCCAGTGAATGTCTGCCCCTCTTTCCACCTGCTTGCTGTATGACCACCAATGCCAAGCAGCCCTTCCAAGGGCCCTCAAGTCCTGTGACGACCTGACTTAAAGTTCCTTTTGTTATTCTTTACTACTCAACACAGAAATCTTATAAACAAACATGTAATTAACACTTTATAAAAGAAACTACATCATCTTATATATTAATGCTTCCTAGTTTTAAAAGTTGATGACAAGTTGTAACATATTGTCATCTTTGTTCACTATTAAAACTATCTTTCTCTACACTTTATATTAACTTTCCTTTTGAGTGACATCATGAACACAAGGCATTTCTCAGACTCACCTTGTTCCCACAATACTTTTTTCCTTCTCCTCCTAGTTTTTTTTTTTAATCTTTATTGGAGTATAATTGCTTTACAATGGTGTGTTAGTTTCTGCTTTATAACAAAGTGAATCAGTTATACATATACATATGTTCCCATATCTCTTTCCTCTTGCGTCTCCCTCCCTCCCACCCTCCCTATCCCACCCCTCCAGGCGGACACAAAGCACCGAGCTGATCTCCCTGTGCTATGTGGCTGCTTCCCACTAGCTATCTACCTTACCTTTGGTAGTGTATATATGTCCATGCCTCTCTGTCGCTTTGTCACAGCTTACCCTTCCCCCTCCCCATATCCTCAAGTCCATTCTCTAGTAGGTCTGTGTCTTTATTCCTGTCTTACCCCTAGGTTCTTCATGACATTTTTTTCCTTAAATTCCATATATATGTGTTAGCATACGGTATTTGTCTTTCCCTTTCTGACTTACTTCACTCTGTATGACAGACTCTAGGCCTATCCACCTCATTACAAATAGCTCAATTTCGTTTCTTATTATGGCTGAGTAATATTCCATTGTATATATGTGCCACGTCTTCTTTATCCATTCATCGGATGATGGACACTTAGGTTGTTTCCATCTCCGGGCTATTGTAAATAGAGCTGCAGTGAACATTTTGGTACATGACTCTTTCTGAATTATGGTTTTCTCAGGGTATATGCCCAGTAGTGGGATTGCTGGGTCATATGGTAGTTCTATTTGTAGTTTTTTAAGGAACCTCCATACTGTTCTCCATAGTGGCTGAACCAATTCACATTCCCACCAGCAGTGCAAGAGTGTTCCCTTTTCTCCACACCCTCTCCAGCATTTATTGTTTCTAGATGTTTTTAATGATGGCCATTCTGACTGATGTGAGGTGATACCTCATTGTAGTTTTGATTTGCATTTCTCTAATGATTAGTGATGTTGAGCATTCTTTCATGGGTTTGTTGGCAATCTGCATATCTTCTTTGGAGAAAAGTCTATTTAGGTCTTCTGCCCATTTTTGGACTGGGATTATCACAGCTCAGCTGCGGAGAGTTCTGCATTACCTTCCTCGCCTGTGTAGCAGGGTTCCCGATGCTTGTGGAGTCATTCTTGCTGTATGGCAACAACAGGCGTTTCAGTTTCCTCATTTTTGTCCTGTCCCTAGATATGATATTGGCTTGTCTCCGAGGAGCCCTGGGTTGTTTTACTGGAGAGGTGTACGGCAGGCTATCTGGGCATGACTGTTGGTAGTAGGCTAAAGTGCTGTGCCTACTGTTAGGCCCATTTTATTTGTTTCGTTTTGTTAATTTATTTTTTATTGAAGTATAGCTGAATTACAATTTTGTGTTAATTACTGCTGTACAGCAAAGTGACTCAGTTATACATATATATACATTCTTTTTCATATTCTTTTCCATTATGGTTTATCACAGAATATTGAATATAGTTTCCTGTGCTATACAGTACAACCTTGTTGTTTAAGGCCCATTTTAGTACTGACGGAACTGGGGAAAATGTTTCTTTTTACGATTATGAGGTTGCACTGACATTTTCCAAATTTATCTAATTGTTTTGTTTTACAATACAGGGTTCTGTTGGCCACGAAGAATTTCTATTATGTTGACCTATTCTAACACCAGGACTTTTTATACCTTGACATTCCATCCCCTGCCTTAAACCATAATGATGCCAGTGGTGGTGGTTCAGGTGTCTCTGAAAAGTTTTGGTGGACAGAGCTGGTAACCTCCTATATCTCATCTTATTAATAAAGTAGCTACCCTCTGTTAAGGGCCTAACTGCAGACTCTGGAGCTAGACTGCCTGAGTTCTACTGTCGGCTCTGTCACTTACTAGTTATGTGGTCTGGAGCAAGTTACTTAACTGCTCTG
Organism: Monodon monoceros; assembly: GCF_005190385.1. Lineage (NCBI taxonomy): Eukaryota > Metazoa > Chordata > Mammalia > Artiodactyla > Monodontidae > Monodon > Monodon monoceros. The sequence goes on from NW_021703778.1 coordinate 61,140,858, forward strand.
TGCCTTAGTTTGCTAAGGGAGTCCTCTCCACAGAGTTGTTATGAAGACTAAATTAGTTAACACTAAGTGATTAGAAAAGTGCATGGCTCACAGTAAATGCCATGTCTTTACTGTTTCTTCAATGGCTAGGTCCCAGGAACTCCTTTTATTGTTAATGATATATATTTCCTCTTTGTCCTTCTCGTCCTCCTCCTTCTTTTAAATAGAGAATGTAGATGATTTTGGTCCCTGAAATCATCATTTGTACTTACCAATGCTAAAAACTCATTCTATTTTGCTACTCCCACCCCCATCAGATCCCTAGAAGTTAGCGTTAGCCTGGCCCCATCAGACTACGTTTTCATCAACTGATTCAAAAATCTGTCTGATCTGAAAATATGCCCATTCTATTTTTTCTCCAAGTAACTTTTTATTCACTCATCTCTTGAAGAAGAACTATCCCATCCCCTATTTCCAATATAGAAAATTTTATTAAAATAAAATTATGAGTGTATCTTCATTAGGTTGATCAGCTTTCTAAATCTGAACAGATTCCATTTCATTTTTCTCTGCTGAAAATTCTCAACTTTCAGCTCAAGGAGTCTTGGTTTTGTCCATCCTGCATTTAATGTGTGTTGTGTTGCACATAAACCTCTCAATGTGTCTGCTGTGCATTCCTGGGTCAATTATGAATCTTCTGTGCAATGCTAGGGCGGCAGCACCAGGCACCATGTACGAGTTTTCCTGGACATGCATTCTTGTTTAGTGCATGTGTTACAGACCTGGCTGCTCCCTCCCCTGGGCCTGAGGGAGCTGGGGGAGGAGGCAGCTGCCATTCATTTGACATAATTTCCCCAAAATGCCAAGAGGTGCCATACTAGGTCCTTCTTTTCGGGAAGGCGCACAGCCTCCCAAGCCCCCGGGTGGTCTGTATTTCACAGCTCAACACAAGGTGGTGGTATTTGAAAGGAAAACCCTGGAACCTGATTCTCGGTCCTGGAAGCAATCTCTTTCCCAGCACAGGCCAGGCGGCCAGCTGAGGCTGCTCTTTAGTCATAGTTGGCAAGACTCAGAGTGGAGTGTCCTTGCTTTCCTGTATCAAGACCTGTCCTTTTTTTAAGTATTTCTGTCATCCCTCTCTAATTTCCTCCTAGTGCCCATATTCAGGCTCTCATCATCTTTTTTTTCTGTCTTGTCAACCTTGTATTAATTCATGTAAATAAAGCTGCATCTTTTTAAAGCGTGCGGTGACAAATGTTAACTAGACATACTGTGGTGATCATTTTGCAGTGTGTACAGATACCAAGTCGTTATGTTGTACAGCTGAAACTAATATAATGTTATGTCAATTAAACCTAAATTTTAAAAAGTACATAATGAATTTTGACAGTTGTATATACCTGTGAAACCACCACTACAGTCAAGGTATAAAACATTTCCATCATTCCCCAAAGGCCTCTCTCTGTTTCCGTTTTGCAGTCCATCTCTCCATTCACCCCCAGGCAACCAGGGATCTTTTTTGGACTTGCTTGCATTTTGTATAAATGGAATCATATAGTTGTGTGTTCTTTTGTGTCTAGCTAGCTTCTTTCACTCAGCATAAGGATTTGAGATATATCCATGTTATATGCATTCTTTTTTGTGGCAGAATATTTTTTATTGTATTAAGATTCCAGTTTATTTCTCCATTCTCCTGTTGATATACATTTGGGTTGTTTCCAGTTTGGGGCTATTGTGAATAAAGCTGCTGTGAACATTACAAGTCATTGTGTGGACATATGGTTTATTCCTGTTGGGTAAATTCCTAGTAATGGAATGGCTGGGATGTATGGTAGATACAGGTTTAACTTTTTAAGAAACTGTCAGTTTATCAAAGGAGTCGTATATTTTACCTTCCCACCAGCAGTTGGAATGTTCGTTTCTCCACATCGTCATCCTGACTTAGTACTGTCTTTTTTTTTTTGGCCGTACGCGGGCCTCTCACTGTTGTGGTCTCTCCCGTTGCGGAGCACAGGCTCCGGACGCGCAGGCTCAGCGGCCATGGCTCACGGGCCCAGCCGCTCCGCGGCATGTGGGATCTTCCCGGACCGGGGCACGAACCTGTGTCCCCTGCATCGGCAGGCGGACTCTCAACCACTGTGCCACCAGGGAAGTCCTGTCAGTCTTTTTAATGTAGCCATTCTAGAGGGTGTGTGGTGGTATCTCATTGTGGTTTTTATTTGCATTTCCACGGTCACTAGCGATGCTGAGCGTGTTTTAAATGCTTACTGGCCATTTGTATATATGAAGTGTCTGTTCAAATCTTTGGCCCATTATTTTACTGAGTTCTTACTTATTTACTGAGTTGCTAAGAGTTCTTTATGTATTCTGGATACCAGTTCTTTGTCAGATATATGTACTGTGAATATTTTCTCCCATTTCATGACCTGCTTTTTCGTTTTCTTTTCAATTTAGATCTAAGATCCATTTGGAGTTAATTTTTGTGTTTTGTGTGAAGTAAGGATTGATATTCTTTTTTTCACCATAGCTATCCAACTGTTTCCTTTTAATGTCTCCTTAATTTCTGATATTGATCATTTGTCCCCTTTCCCCCTTCTTTGATCAGTCTAGCTAGAGTGTTATCAATTTGTTGTTTTAAAAAAAATTAAAATAGCTTTTGGCTTTGTTGATATTCTCTATTAGCTGTTTTCTGTTTTATTGAGTTTTGTTCTGATATTTATATTCCCTGCCTTGTAATTATTTTGGTGTTACTTTGCTCTTCTTTTTCTAGCTTCTTGAGGTAGACCTTAGGTCACTGATTTTAGTCCTTTCTTTTAAATATAAGCCTTTAAAGCTCTAACTGTCCCTCTGAGCTCTGCTTCAGCTGCAACCTACAAGTTTTGATATGCTGTATTCAGCATATCAAAATGTTTTCTAATTTCCTTTGAGATTCATCTTTGACTTACGGATTATTTAGAAGTGTGTTGTTTAACTTCCAAATATTTGAGGTGTTTTTAGGTATCTTATTGGTTTTGATTTCTAATTTGTCGTGGTCCTAGAACATACTTTGTATGGTTTTCATTCTGTTAAATTTATTGAGAATTGTTTTATGGCTCAGCATATGGTTTCTCTTGGTTGAATATTGTTAAAAAAAAAAAAGAGAAAAAAGTCTTCTGCTCTTTTTGTGTGTTCTATAAATACCAATAAGATTTAGGTCATTGATAATATTGTTTAAATTATTTATGATTTTACTGGTTTTTGTATAATTGTTCTATTGCTGAGAGGGGTGTTAAAATCCCTTGCTATGGCTTTAGACTGTCTCTTGCTTTGTTTAATTTTGTTATTTTTTTACTTCATATATTCTGAAGCTTTGTTATTAGGTACGTAATTTTTGATTGTTGTGTTTTGGAGATGAATTGATCTCATTATTATGAAATGGTGTTCGCTACCTTTGTTCATACTCTTTGTCTTGAAGTCTATTTCATCTGGTATTAATATTACCCTTTCTGCCCTCTTATGTTTACTGTTTGTATGGTATATCTTTTTCCATCCACTTATTTTTAACTGATCTGTGTCTCTCTATTTAAGGTAAATATTCAATACATCTCCTATCGACAATATATAGTTAGGTGTTGGTTTTTTTAATATATTCTGATATTCTGTCTTATACTGAAGTATACTGTCCATTGACAATTATTATTGATATGGCTCAATTTATTTAGGTCTGCCATTTTATTATTATTATTTGATTACTTTTTATTTTATTTCATTTTATTATTTTATTTTTGGCTGCGTTGGGTCTTTGTTGTTGTGCGATGGCTTCTCTTGTTGCGGAGCACGGGCTCTAGGCACACAAGCTTCAGTAGTTGTGGCTCGCAGGCTCTAGAGCGCAGGCTCAGTAGTTGTGGTGCACGGGCTTAGTTGCTCTGTGGCATGTGGGATCTTCCTGGACCAGGGCTCGAACCCGTGTCCCCTGCATTGGCAGGTGGATTCTTAACCACTGTGCCACAAGGGAAGTCCCTATTATTTGTTTTCTATTTAGTCCCTCTGGTTTGTTTTGTCTTGTTCCCCTCTCTTGCATTCTTCTGGATTATTCCAGTATTTTTTAGAATTCTATTTTAATTTATCTATTGGCATTTTCTGTGTCTTTAATATTTTAGTGGTTGCTCTAGGAGGTACTACAATATACTTCATTATGTGTTCACAGTTCACTTAGAGGTAATATTGTACCATTTCATGAAAAATGTAGAAGTCTTGCAATGATAAGGTCCATGTACCCCTTCCCCTGCTGTTAGAGTTATCTCATGTATTGTATCTTATATATACTATAAACCCACAGTACATTGTTATAGTTTTTAACAGTCATAGGTATTTTAGAGAAATTAAGAGAAAATAATCATCTTTTATGTTTACTCATATAGTATTTATTTCTGATGTTCTTTACTCGTTTCGGAAAATCTGAGTTTCTTTCCAGTATCATCTCTCTTCAGCCCGAAGAACTTTTATTTAGCATTTTGTATAGAGCAGGCCAGCTGGGGACAAATCCACTTAGTTTTTCTTATTTTAAAGTAAGGCCTCTAGTTCACCTTCATTACTAAAATATATAGAGTTCTAGTTTGACAGTTTCTTTCTTTTAGTACTCACTCCCTTTTGGCTTTTGTAGTTTTTGATGAGCAACTTTTGGTAATTTAAATTATCGTTCCCCTATATGTAACAGGATGGCTTTCAAGGTTTTTCTTTGTGTTTTTCAGTAGTTTGACTCTGATTTGCCAAGGTATGCTTCTCTTTGAATTTATTCTGTCTGGGTTTGCTGAGATTCTTGAATTTGTATACTTATGTCTTTCACCAAATATGGGAAAATTTCAGGCATTATGTCTTTTCTCCCCCCCGCCCCCCCAAAAAGTATCTGGAAAACCAGTAAGTGCTTTTCTTTTTTTCTTTTTTCCTAGCCATTATTTCTTTGAATATTTTTTTCTCAAGTTTCTCCCTTCTTTCCTTCTGTGATTCCAGTATCTCTATGTTAGGCTTTTAGAAATTGTCCCACAGTTCTATGAAGTTCCATTTATTATTTTCAACATTTTCTTTATCTTATTTTGATTGATTTCTATTAATGTGTCTCTGTGTCCTCAAGTTTACTACTGACTCCTTCCTTTGTCATATCCATTCTTTTTTTAAGGCAATCTAGTGATTTTTAAATTTCAAGCATTGTATTTTTCTGTTCTAAAGTTACCATTTGTTTTCTATTTATATTTTCTATTTCTTTCTGTTTTTTTTTTTTTTTTTTTTTTACTCCTTCATCAGTGATATAAAGGAAAATAGGCTTGTGATTGTTTTAAAAGGTAAAGAATCTGGTTAGACTCAATTGCACCCTGCCATAATGTAGTGGGTGATGGCTTAGATCTCAGTTCGGTTCTTTAAGCCTTGGCTGCATACTTCTCTTACTTTGCCCCACACATACGTGGTTCAGGGGTCTCCCAGAGACTCGAACTGAGTTTATATACAAAATTCAGAATTTCAGTCTTCTCTGACCCTTCCTTTTTGGCTTCCCCCTTACTCTTGGTAACCCTGGTTATTCTTCTATCCCGTAGACTCCTACTGGTTTTCTTCTACCAGAAAGATGATTTTTCTGTTGAATTTTTACTGTGTCTGTGCTGCCAGCACCATGACTGTACTGCCCTTGGGCAAAGCTGCAAACAAGAAAAAATGAATCACAAAGAACCCATTCAGTACTTGTCTTTTGCTCCAAGCTTTACCTCCCCTCTAAAACTTGCCCATCCTTGTTGAGTCTTTAAAGACCTCAGCAGTTATCTTTTGTCCAAGGTTGATAGCTGTTCTTTGAAGGAGGATCTATTCATTAAGCACTTACTCCTATATACTTGAAGTGCAGCTCTCACTCTACCTGGAAAATTGTAATGACCTCCTTGCTTGATCTTCCTTGCCTATAGTTTTATTTCCTTCCAGTATAATTTCCACTCAGAGCCCAAGTGTTTGAAATAAAATCTTGACCTTGGTCTTATAGGATTGGGTGTGGAGTCTTGGTAATGGCATACATAGTCCTTTATAACCAACTCCTGCCCTCCTGTGTACTGCAGTCAGGTGCCTGTTCTCAATCTGGTATGTTTCCATAATTCTGGATTACTTATCCCTTTTGTTTCCCTTACTCTCTTCCCCTTGCATAATTCCAGGAAATCTTCACAGACAATTCAGTCCTTTTCCCCATTTTGAGTTAGGCATCCCCTCTGAATCACCCCCATAATATTCTCTAGGTCCCTCTGGCATGGGACTTGTGACTTTGTTCTGTGATTTTCTGCTTAGGTGTCTCTATCTGCAAAAGACTGAGCTCCTCAAAGGCTGCAAATCACGACCTATTTCTTTAACTGCCAACATCCTCCCCCTACCTGATTTTACATACTACCTGATACGTACTCAGGGTTTTATTGTTTTTAACTGATAGTATTGCATTTTTAAGCGTATAGGTTTTTGTATCCGTGCTTCAGTGGATAGCTGATGCGTACACATAGAGTCCCTCTGGAATAGAACAAAGGAATTGGGGCTACCAGTACACTATTCACTGTATACCAGTTGGGGCACGCTTGCTAACTTTGTCTTTTATGCCCCCTAACTATAGGAACTCAGCCCAGCATTGTAAGAAATCCTCATGATTAAAGTCTACATTAAGAAAGGATAAAACAGTAGGATTGCTGAAGCTTGTTAATAGGCAGGCCTCTTCTGCCTTTTTCTTTCCATATGAATGGAAGACTTCAAATATTTTCGGTGAAGCTGTGTGTGTGTGTCTGTGTGTGTGTGTGTAAATGGTGAGGAACCCCTGGCAGTTAGCCAGCACCATTCTCCCATACTGAGCACCAGGTGACAGATGCAGAGCCCACAGATCTGTCATGGCTTGTCAGCTGCTAGGGAACCTGGAATGCATTCTCTTCCTTTATACCGTTTCCCATTTATCGGAAGGGATTCCTAGACCTTTACATCCTGCAGAACGTGAGTTTGTACCAGAGCTGCTGCTTTGCACCTTGGTATCAGACATTCAGAGCAGGAGCTCTTTCAAAACAAATGAGCTTCTGTTTCCAAAGAACTTTTCAACTTTCATGTGTTGTCTAGTGTCTTGGAATACAGTGCCTTAGCTTCAGCTCCAACTTAAAAAGAAAAGACAAATGCTTAATTTGTTTCTAGTTATGCAAATAAAATGCTCATTTTAAAAGCATATATACATTTATTCAATAAATATTTATCTTGCGTCTCCTACATACCACACATGCTCTGATAATACAGCCAGAAAGATAGTTACGGTCACTGCCTCATGAAAATTTAGTCTAGTATTACAGAAAATATATAGAATAACTTAAAAAAAAATCCAAAAATCTCTGAATTTTTTTAAATGTGTCTTTTTGGCCTTTGGATTTTAAGCACCAGCACTTCATCTATTTTTTTAAATTTAATTAATTAACTTATTTTTGGTTGCATTGGCTCTTTGTTGCTGCATGCGGGCTTTTCTCTAGTTGCGGCGAGTGGGGGCCGCACTCGGTGTGCGAGCTTCTCATTGCGGTGGCTTCTCTTGTTGTGGAGCGTGGGCTCTAGGCGCGTGGGCTTCAGCAGTTGTGACACGCGGGCTCTAGAGCGCAGGCTCACTAGTTGTGGTGCACGGGCTTAGCTGCTCCGTGGCATGTGGGACCTTCCCGGACCAGTGCTCGAACCCGTGTCGCCTGCATTGGCAGGCAGATTCTTAACCACTGTGCCATGAGGGAAGTCCAACACTTCATCTATTTTCATTTCAAAACCCTCAACACTCTTGCTCCCTTGTCCTTCATTTCCCCACGGGGCAAATTTCCAATTCCTGAGCATCTAATCATCAACCTATGTAATGTTTGGCTCTGGCCTGAAAAGAAACTATTTAGAATGCTAATTTTAATCCCAAGGAACTTGTTCTACTTTATATGTTTGAGATTCTGAATTTTCCACACCTATGAAATACTAATTATTAAGTTACAGAGGTATTTCCCAGTAAATTAATAGACTTACTCATTTTATATTTAATGAGGGAGTATTAAAACATGAGCTGTACCTTATTTATAATTGCAGAAAAAGTGATAAACATCTAAATGCCATCAATAAGAGACTAGTTAAATAAATAATGTAGATCCATACAATGGAATGCTATGAACCCATTAAAATAATTTGTTGACATAAAAAGAAAACTAATAAACATGGAAAGAGTCACAACAAATTGTTGAGTGGGGAAAAGCAGCAAATAATGGTATAGAGTAGGATATTTTGTTTGTTTCCATTTAGGTAAAATTGGATACATATGTATGTCTATGCACTCTATCTGTAAGGATTCAATCAATGTATTTCTTCAATTCCTACCGTGTAAGAGGCGCTTAATAAATACATTGTGATAGATGTCTGTGTCTAGGGGGAAATCCAGATAATACATATAAATTGTATCATACGTATTTGTGGGGGAACGTAATTGCTTTACTGAAAGTACTTTTTTCCTCATCTCTAGAATAATGAACTACAAAGCAGGTTGGACTATTTAATAGAAACCCAGCCCAAGACTGAAGTGGAAACCAGAGAGGTTGGAGTGGGCTGTGATCTTCCACCCAGGTATTTAAGAATTTCCTGGTTTTCCAACTCAAATTCCCCTTTGACTTAAGAAAATACTTTCCTGGGCTGTTATTCCCAGAATTTCATTCTTTCTCTCAAAAGTACTTCTGCAAAGAAAAGTCGTGGCTGCTGAGGGTCTGACTGGCTTCTGCAGAGTGGGGAGATTGTGCAGGGCACAAGGGGTGGAGAAGGAGAGACCTGGGGAAGCCACTTCAGAGAGAGATGGGCCCTATCAGCGAATGCATGCATCTGGTCCTTCATTTATTCATTCATTTGTTCATTCAACAAATATCTGTTGAGTACCTTCCCTGTGCCAGACAGTGATGATAGAGAGAGGAATGAGATTGGGTTCCTGCCCCAGAGTGCAGTCTGCAAGAGAAGTCAGACATGCAGGCAGACATTTTCAACGGTGTGCTTTAGTAACAGAGGAGGGAGGCTCTAAACCTTGAACAAAATCTGTCTGTTCCCCAGTACTGTAACAGAGCGTTGTCAAGCATTGGACCAGATTCAGAAATACATGATCCGCTTCAGTCATGAGCAGATAAACAGTAACTATAACCTGGTTTGTTCAGTTGCATTTCTGAGCTAGAGGACTGAGCCATGTATTATTAAGCCGCTCACAAGCCCAGAACCTGGGTCTCTCCATAGTCAGATCAGCGAGACCCAGTAACCAACCCACTGTCTCTAGGTGCTCAAAACTGTGCTTGGCCCAAAGAGGACAGAAAACAAGTTTATAACAAGGACACTGATGGTACATAGCTTGTGATTGAGGTAACCAAAGTCACAAAGTACCTCATACACTGTGCGTGGGAAGGTGTATTTTTATGTGACTAGGGGCATTTGTGTGTGTGTCATGTTAGACATTAGTAGGTCAGAAAAATGTAGGCTCCAGGCCTTGAATGGTTACATGGGTGGGAAACAGGGATGAGCTGATCGCCAGACTGGGCTGTAGAAGACCTGGTTCTCATCCTTGAGGTTAGTAGTCGCAGGATGTGTTCAGGCTGGTCTCTCTTTGCTGAGGCCTCTGTTTCCCAATCTGTTAAGTCAGTTGACTAGGTGACTTCTCAGCTCTAACCAGCTCTAACATTGAGGAATAATGTCTCATCTCCTTCCCTATTTTATTCATTACTGATGTCTTTTTTGTTCATTAAAAAGAGCCACTTGCCATTCTCAAAGTATTTACCAAAAGCAGGATTAAGCTTTTTTTTTTTTTGACATTATTCTCATTTATGTTGCTTGCTTTTTGGTAAAAACAAGGCTATTTTATCATTCTGATGTCATTAACAGAAAATGTTTATTTAAAAAAAGGAAAAAGAATGTGTAAATAGACTCCAGGTCTCATCAATGCAGGGGACAAAGTAATTGATAAAAATAGGACCCAAAAGAATGATTGATCATGTCCAGGCACAACTTTTAAAATATAAATAGTTTGGCTATTTTCCTCCTTTTTTATTCTTCAAGAACCAAGTGGTTTAGTTCCCTCTAATTGCCCACATAATAAATCTTATTTGGTTAAGACGGGTACAAAACTACGTCTGAAACCAATAAATTGTTTGTTTTCTAATTCCCACATTTTGGCTTAAAGCAAGGTTTTCAATTTGTACGCCGAGGGACAGCCTGAAGCAAACTTTTACGGCTAAGTTATGAAACCACAAAGTGGTTTTCATAATGGAAGTGCTGACAGACCCTTAACTTATGGCCACGCTGAACTTGGAAGCCACTTCAGTATCTAAAAGCAGCTTTTCCATAAATGTAACATTTGGTTTCCCCCAGGATCCATCTTAGCACTTTAACTACCTGGGTCAATCAGCAGAGGAAATGAAAACTACGTATCCACATTTCCGAAAAGGCAAAGTAATATTTCATTCGTTTCCTCACAAATATTTATGAAGTGCCTACTATGTGACAGACGCTGTGCACGTCTGGGTGGCGAGGAGCACAGCATCTTGAGAGGTGATTCAGGGCAGTGGTTTTCCACCTGTGCTTTTTGCAACTGCGTGCTCTGTGCTAGGGCTCCAGGAGGGGCCTCCAGGGCTGAGGAGGTGAGCAAGGAGCTGGCCTGTGGGGACCTTCCCCCCTCAAAAAAAAAACCAATCTGACAAACTCAGCTTTTAGTGTGTTTTATATGTTAGATTCCAAGTAAGATTTTGCTTGAATAAAAGAGCTCTGTGGTCAAAATCAAATTAGAACCCCCTGACCTAGTTTAATCTCCCTGTTTTATAGACACCAAAATTGAGGCCCAGAGAGATAAAGGGATTCACTAGAAGCCACACAGCCAGGATTTGAACCATACCTTTGGAGTCCTGGTATGGTACATCTGTAGTTTTAAAATACTCAGTAGAGAGCTGCTAAATTGTGTCACGTCTGTTCTAATACAATTCCTGGTCCTCACTTGGACTTCAGACTTGCATCTAATAAGAAGATTCCACGGTGTTTTCCAGAATATTTTAAAAACAGGCTCCAGAAAAGTAATGAATTAAACCTCAGTTATGCAGATGAGTTTTGTTCTTACTCCCCTGTTCTCCTGCAGAGAACTTGGCAGTGCAGTCCAGTTGGGAAGGCTCAGGCTGTGGGTTCCCTGCCCAGTCAGCTGCTGGGCAAGTTACTCAGTCTCTCTTAAACCTCTGTGATTTCATCCTTAAAATGGGAATGAAGATGACAATATCAAACCTTATAGGGTTGTGAAGAGGATTAAATGAAAACATGTATATAAAGCATTTAGCATGGTAACTGGACCAAAGTTAGGAACTTAATAGCTAGTATCCCTATTATCCAAATCAAAACTCTGATTTTACATGTAAGACACTGGATCAAGTATTTTTTAAAAGTTTTATTGGAGTATAGTTGATTTACAATGTGTTAATTTCAGGTATACAGCAAGGTGATTCAGTTATATATACATATATTCATTCTTTTTCAGATTCTCTTCTCAAACAGGTTATCACATAATATTGAGTAGAGTACCCGTGCTATACAGTAGGTCCTTGTTGGTTATCTGTCTTACATATAGTAGTGTGTGTATGTTCATCCCAAGATCCTGATTTATCCCTTCTGCCCACATTTCCCTTTTGGTAACCATAAGTTTTCAGTATCTGTAAGTCTGTTTCTGTTTTGTAAATAAGTTCATCTGTATCATTTTTTAAAATTAGATTCCACATGAGTGATATCATATATTTGTCTTTGTCTGACTTCACTTAGTATGAAAATCTCTAGGTCCATCCATGTTGCTGCAAATGGCATAGGTTCATTCTTTTTTATGGCTGAGTAATGTTCCATTGTATATATGCACCACACCTTCTTTATCCATTCGTCTGTTGATGGGCATTTAGGTTGCTTCCATGTCTTGGCTGTTGTAAATAGTGCTGCAATGAACACTGGGGTGCACGTATCTTTTTGAATTATGGTTTTCTCCAGATATATGCCCAGGAGTGGGATTGCTGGGTCATATGGTAGTCCTATTTTTAGTTTTGTAAGGAACGTCCATACTGTTTTCCATAGTGGTTGTACGAATTTACATTCCCACCAACACCGTGTAGGAGGATTTCCTTTCCTCCACACTCTCTTCAGCATTTATTGTTCATACACTTTGATGATGGCCATTCTGAGTGGTGTGAAATGTCACTGCAGTTTTGATTTGCATTTCTCTGACAATTAGTGATCACATGAGTGATCTTTTCATGTGCTTTTTGGCCATCTGTATGTCTTCTTTGGAGAAATGTCTATTTAGGTCTTCTCGTTTTTTGATTGGGTTGTTTTTTTTTGACATAGAGTTGCATGAGCCGTTTGTGTATTTTGGAGATTAATCCCTTGTCGGTTGCTTTGTTTGCAAATATTTTCTCCCATTCTGTGGGTTGTCTTTTCATTTTGTTCATGGTTTCCTTTGCTGTGCAGAAGCTTTTAAGTTTAATTTGGTCTCATTTATTTTTTTAAATTTTCATTACTCTAGGAGGTAGATCCAAAAAGATATTGCTGTGATTTATGATTTATGTCAAAGAGTGTTCTGCCTGTGTTTTCCTCTAAGAGTTTTATAGTGTCCAGCCTTACATTTAGGTCTTTGATCCATTTTGGGTTTATTTTTGTGTATGGTGTTAGAGAATGTTCTAATTTCATTCTTTTACATGCAGCTGTCCAGTTTTCCTAGCACCACTTACTGAAGAGAGTGTCTTTTTCTCCTTAGTTGACCATAGGTGTGTGGGTTTATTTCCAGGCTTTCTATCCTGTTCCAGACACTGTATCAAATATAAGTAAATTTGAGTGTGCTATGACATTAACTTATTTATTTTGGTGGCTGTTAAGTGATTTCATTAAATGGATTGATAGCTTAATCAAGTGGATAGTACTTCAGTATGTATCAAGCTCTTTAATTAAACTGTTAGTGGTTTGGAACCCTCTGGACACTCTGGAAGCCCCAGTGATTGACGAGGTCTCTGTCAGCTGTGACATCAGAGGCATCCCAGTGTGTTCCAGGCACTGGGCACAAAGCCCAGTACGGCTGTAAAGCAGTATGGCACCTACGACCCATTTCTCCATATACCTGCAAGTCTTACATGCTATGCTACTGCTAATAGCATTTGACTTACAATTAGAGCTGCTCTATTTTTATGTGCTCCTGAAAAAATCTGAAATCAGCCTTTTCTTATAGAGCCATTAAGCCCCTTGTATTACTCTGTCCCCTTCCCTAACCACTTTCCCTGTCCCTGCCAGCACTGTGCACTCCTGTGGACAAGAACCCTAGGCTCCCGTCCCCTACTCTAGCTTATGCTCAATAAACATTCACTGGCAGAATGAATGACAGGTCCACACCAAGTGAGAAAGGACGTTAAAGAGGCAATTCTTGCTTACGTTTTGCTTCTTAGTGTTTATTCTCTCTCTCCTCACTAGAAGGTAAGCTCCATGAGGGCAGGGATTTACATCCATGTCACTAACTGCAGTCTTCCTGGGACTGACTTAAGAGCAGGGCCTCACACCAGGCAGGCCCTCAATCAATATTTGTTGAATGGAGCCATCTCTCTGTAGCATTTGATGGTTCTGCCTAAGCAGAAGAATATCTGCTTCCTGTGGGACTCTCCTCTCCTGGTTCCTTCCCTACTTCCCTGGCCTGTCCTCCATCTTCTTGGGTGCTCCTAAGAGTTCTATCTTGGCGACACTCGTTCCTGCAAAGATGGCATCCAGTCTCATGGAGTTACCTCGTTCTTCCCTGTGGCTGTGCTGTCAGGTCGTTCAGACCTCTCTCTTGCATACAAGTCCCCATTCCTGGCCGCCTGCTGGGCCCAACTTGATCTTCATACCCACCCTATCCATAGCTGAATACATCGTTTTATCCCATCCAAGTCAGATCGTCTAGTTGTGGTTAAGAGCGGTGGCTTGGAAATCAGACCTGGGTCTGGGTCCTGGATCTGCCTCTTGCTATATCTATAGCTTTGGACAAATCTCTAACCCCTTTGAATTTATTTCCTTACCAAGGATGGGAAGATAGATTTTGGCAGTAACTCCTCCTTAAACCTGCTGAGATGATGAGGATACAGGCATAAACTGCCCAGTGTAGTGGCCACGTTTGCATATTTCTGTTGATGCCGCCACCACTGCTCCTGTTGCCTAAGCTCAGTATTCTGCAGTCGCCTTTGAGCCGTGAATTGCTTTGTCCTGGAATCACTCACTCGTACAGGGCTGGCTTTTTCCTTCGTGACTTGCTTCACACCTCTCCACTCCCTCTGCACCAGCCTCCTGGAGACCAGTGTTCTAAGCTACTCAGTCCCATCCCTGCCTCCAGTTTCTTCTCAAATTCTCCCCCTCCTTCAGCTCATCTTTGTGTTGCATAGATTTCTGGAAAGCAAGGAGAGAGGGAAGAGGTGCGAAGGCACTCAACCATGATTTCAGGGCCTTTTAAACACCTACTTAAAAGAGAAACTTGAGTTTGATTTGAAAAGTTCAATATATATTAATCAAAGCCATTGAGAGCAATTTTAGGTCAGCTAGCCTTCATTTAAAGAGAAAAGTGGAAAACAAAATATTGAACACCAAAAAAAAAACACTTCTTTCTCTCGCCCCTTAGTGAAACTCAGTTTCCAGCGAACTCATAAATTATGTCTTAATAGGTACAATTTAATGAAAAATATTCCTTGTTGTCTTAAGTGCCCAGTGCATAGTAAGTGCTTTAAAATGCCTACGTTTTCATATTTCTGTTGTAAAACCCAAAACACAAAGTAGCTTTCTGTCAAAGCTTTATTTGCTGCCTCTGCTATTGCTTCCCCCAAGGGAACTGCCCCTTTATGGATTAATAGAAGGTTAACAATAGCCTTAATGTGGCTAGAAAATGGCTGAAAAGAAAAGAAAATGGCTGAATTTTCATTCTGGGGTTGAAATTATTTGTGTTCTTAAAAACCCGTTGTTTCCTAGTACTCAACTAAATAAAATACCTCACTTCTTTTTGAAAGGGAGGATATGAGAGCCTGTTTTTGAAACCAGAGGTTTCATCTTTATCAATATTTCTGAATTTTATGGGCTTTTAGGATAGTGTCACCAGAGACTATTTCTGTTCTGTGGCATTTGCACAGGAGTTGGCACAAATTGCCATCTGGCTCCTGCCCCTGGCACTCCACTAAACTACCTGGTCAGGCCACTGAAGAGCCCTGAATTGCCAAATCTTGCAGATTCCTCTCTGTGCCAGGTGAAGGTGACACTGACTCCTTGAAATCCGTCGTCCTCTGGTTCCCTATTTCATCCATCTGTGTAGTGATAGTTCTGTGCCTGGCCTGAGTGAGCTGCTGAGGTCATGAAGATAAGCAAGATATGGTTTTCACGCTTCATGAAATTATAACTAGCAGAGAATGTATATAGACCAGTGGGTGCAATGAGATGCTTCCAGTAGTGTGTCACAAGCCTCTGTGACAGTCATTTTCAAGGGGAGGAAAGCATGGAAGAAATATTGAATCTCTTGGGGAGAGACATATGAAGTTTAACATTCCCCCCAAGCTTCTAATACACCCTATTAAGAAGTTGTCTCCCAACCATAGTTGAAAATCACTTCAGGGTAATGGGAGGTATTACTGATGGGAAAGTTTAGCAAAAGTGAACTTGTGTAAGCATAAAATTGAGAAGTGCTGCTCAAGGAAACAGAGCACACAGAGAAAGGAATGATGGTTTCTATCACTGCTGCAGGGAATTGGGGAGATGGTCACAGAGGAGGTGATGTTTGGTTTGAATCTTGGAATATAGGCAGGAATTCATCAGATCAACTTGATGAGGGAAGCATTCAAGGCAGAGGGGACAGCTGAGGATGGCAGAGCTGTGAAGCAGTGTGTAAATGAGAGCTGTGTTTCTTAGCAAGGCCAGGCAGGAGATATAACAGTAGAAGGTGGAGGCCTTTACACCCTGCAGAGGAGTTTAGACTCCATCCAGGAAGCAAGGGGGAGACTTTTAAGAACAGTAATATGGACTTCCCTGGTGGCACAGTGGTTAAGAATCTGCCTGCCAATGCAGGGGACACGGGTTCGAGCCCTGGTCCGGGAAGATCCCACATGCCACGGAGCAGCTAAACCTGTGCGCCACAACTACTGAAGCCCACGTGCCTAGAGCCCATGCTCCACAAGAGAAGCCACCGCAATGAGAAGCCCACGCACCGCAACGAAGAGTAGCCCCTGCTCACCACAGCTAGAGAAGGCCTGCGTGTAGCAACGAAGACCAACGCAGCCAAAAATAATAAATAAATTTGTTAAAAGAGAACAGTAATATGCTCCGATTGTCCTTTTAGGAAAACATCTGTGACTGCAAAATGGATATGGGCTAAACCTGCAAGTAATGTAAATCATTTCTGCCCATTATAGTCATGTGGCCTACCAAACTGTAAGGGAGGCTAGGAAAGGTAGTTATGTGTCTAGGCAGAAAAAGAAATGGGATATTTTCTGCATCTTAGTCACCAAATCCCATTAATTCTGCCTCCCAAATATCATCTTAACCTTTCCGTGCTTCTTCACCTACAGTGCTACTTTCAGAGTTTGAGTTCCCATGGTCTCTCTCACCTCCTAAATAGCAAAACTCTCCTAATTAACCTCCTGCCTCCAGACTAACGCCTCTGCAATCAACCAACCCTCAGCGGTGCCAAGGGATCTTGCTAGAATAAAAATAGGAGCATATCCTGCCCCTCCTTAAAAACCTTTAGTGGCTCGCTGTCCCCTTCTGAACCCCTTAGCAGGGCACACAGGGCCCTGCTTCCCCACCCCGACCTCATCTTCTGCCACTTCATCATGAACTCTTTGCTCCAGTCCTGCCAAGCGTATCTCCTTTCCACACCATGGCCTCTGTGTTCACCCTTCTTTGCCTTTGCCCGTACTGTCCATCTGCCTGGAATTCCCATCTCCTCCTCACCCACCTGAGGAATGCCTAGGCATCCTTCAGGAGTCACCTTCCCTGGACCAATTTCCTCCCAGTGAAGCTAACTTGTTCTGCGATCACTTTGCCCATAATATGTTCACTCTTGTATTGCTCAGGGTCCTGGCAGAAAGGGAAACAGAAGAGACTTAAATGAAGGGACTGTGTAAAAATTTGAGGGCTGCTTTTAGGGAAATAAAAAATGGACACTGGCTCACTCTGGAGCTATTTCCAGCCTGGGCCTGAAGAGGTGGGGAGAGAAAGCTGGTAGAAGAGATGAAGGGGTGAGCTGGAGCATGGCCTTTGCTAGAGGAATGTAGCCAACTACCAAGCTGCAGACTGATCAGAGGGAACAGATGTCCTGGCCTCCCTGGCCTCCATTCTCTCATCCCTTGATCTCCCAATTGGTCCAAACCAACCAGAAGGTAAAGGCTGAGGGAGCCCACTGATGCTGACCTTCAGGTAAGCTTCCCAGGGCATAGGGTGGGGTGGAGAAAGGGGGATGGATCTGAACAGGCAAATGCAGAGTATCCAGTGTAGCTTTTTATGCCTTTATGTATTACCTAGCACATTGCAACTATTTAAATACATATCTTTCCTGCCTAATTGTGAGTTCCTTGAATGCATTTTTTTTTTTATTTTTCTGAATCATGGATACCTAGTATAACCTTTAAACGTTGCTAAAAATAATGGCTGGCTCCAGGTAGGGGGATCAAGATGGTGGAGGAAACTCACCTTCTCCCACAAAAACACTATAAATACATCTACAAGTGGAACGAGTCACAAACATCTACTAAATAATGAAAGAAGACCTCAGACTTCTGAAAGGGCAAGAAAACCTCCACATAACCAGGTAGGACAAAAGGAAAAAGGAAAAGAAAGCATTGGGATGGGGCCTGCATCCAGGAAGGCAGCTGTGAAGAAGGAAAGGTTCCCACACCTGTTCCTCACAGCAGGGGGACCAGCCTGGATGGGGGGGGAGCTTCAGAGCCTAGGAGGAGAGCACAGTAACCAGTTTGTGGGAGGCAAAAGAGAGAGTAACCTGCACAGAAGGTTGGCACTGCCACCCTGTGCTCCCCAGCCTGAGACACTTGTCAGTCAGTGTGGGCAGGGGCTGGGTGCTATAGCTCAGGCTCTAGAGGTCAGACCCAGGGAGAGGACCAGGGTTGGCTGTGTAGAAACAGCCTGAAGAGGCTGGACTGTGGCAACTGAGGGTGTATTCGGAAGAAGCCTGGGCCTGCCAGAGGCAAAGTGCCATTATTGGGGGACACATGGGGAGAGGGTGGGACCACCATAAGAGCTTCTTTCCCTGTCAGCACTCCCAGGCAACAGGACACTACCTACAGGAGCTCCAGGGGCAGGCCATAATGATCAAGGGACCAATCCAAGAGGAAGACATAATTGTAAATATATATGTACCCAACACAGGAGCACCTCAATATATAAGGCAAGAATCTCAATATAGAAGGGAAATACAGCCATAAAAGGAGAAATCAACAGTACCACACTAATAGTAGGGGACTTTAACACCCAACGTTCATCAGTGGACAGATCATCCAGACAGAAAATCAATAAGGAAACACAAGCTTTAAATGACACAACAGACTAGATAGACTTAATTGATATTTATAGGACATCCATCCAAAAGCAGCAGAATATACTTTCTTAAGTGCAGATGGAACATTCTCTGGGACTGATCACATGCTGGGCCACAAAGCGAGCCTCAGTAAATTTAAGAAAACTGAAATCATATCAAGCATCTTTTCTGACCACAACGCTATGAGATTAGAAGTGAATACAGGGAAAAAAAGGTAAAAAACACAAACACATGGAGGCTAAACAATATGTTACTAAACAACCAATGGATCACTGAAGAAATAAAAAATACCTACAGACAAATTACAATGAAAACACGACTATCCAAAACCTATGGGATGCAGCAAAAGGAGTTCTAAGAGGGAAGTTTATAGAAACACAATCTTCTTAACTTAGGAAATAAGAAAAATCTCAAACAACCTAACCTTTCACCTAAAGCAACTACAGAAAGAAGAAAACCCAAAGTTAGTAGAAGGAAAGAAATCATAAAGATCAGAGCAGAAATAAATAGAGATGAAGAAAACAATAGAAAAGATCAATGAAACTAAAAGCTGGTTCTTTGAAAAGATAAAATTGATAAACCTTTAGCCAGAGTCATCAAGTAAAAAAGTAGAAATGAAAAAGAAGACACCATGGAAAGGATACAAAGGATCATAAGAGACTACTACAGATAGCTATATGCCAATAAAATGGACACCCTAGAAAAAATGGACAAGTTCTTAGAAACATACAACATTCCAAAACTGAACCAAGAAGAAACAGAAAACACAGACCAGTCACAAGTACTGAAATTATGGCTTCACAGGTGAATTCTATCAAATATTTAGAGAAGAGCTAACACCTACCCTTCTGAAACTGTTCCAAAAAACTGTAGAGGAAGGAACACTGCCAAGCTCATCATTCTATGAGGCCACCATCACCCTGAAACCAAAACCAGACAAAAAAAGAAAATTATAGGCCAATTATCACTGATGAACATAAATGCAAAAATCAACAAAAATACTAGTAAGCCGAATCCAACAACACATTAAAAGGATCATACACCATGATCAAGTGGGGTTTATCCCAGTGATGCAAGGATTCCTCAATATCCAGAAATCAATCAGTGTGATACACATGAACAAAATGAAGAATAAAAACCATATGATCATTTCAATAGAGGCAGAAAAAGCTTTTGACAAAATTCAACACCCATTTACGATAAAAACTTTCCAGAAACTGGGCATAGAGGGAACCTACCTCAACATAATAAAGGCCATATATTGACAAACCCAGGGCTAACATCATTCTCAGTGGTGCAAAGTTCCCTCTGAGATCAGGAACAAAGCAAGGATGTCCACTCTTGCCACTTTTATTCAGTATGGTTTTGGAAGTCCTAGCCATGGCAGTCAGAGAAGAAAAAGAAATAAAAGGAATCCAAATTGGAAAAGAGGTAAAACTGTCACTGTCTGCAGATGACATGATACTATATATAGAAAATTGTAAAGATGCCACCAGAAAAATACTAGAGATCATCAATGAATTTGGTAAAGTTGCAGGATACAAAATTAATACACAGAAATCTCTTGCATTCCTATACACTAACAACAAAAGATCGGAAAGAGAAATTAACACATTATTGACCAGGGGATTTTGTTTGTTTGTTTGTTTGTTTTTTTTGCAGTACGTGGGCCTCTCACTGTTGTGGCCTCTCCCGTTGCAGAGCACAGGCTCCGGATGCGCAGGCTCAGCGGCCATGGCTCATGGGCCTAGTCGCTCTGCAGCATGTGGGATCTTCCCAGACCGGGGCACGAACCCGTGTCCCCTGCATCGGCAGGCGGACTCTCAACCACTATGCCACCAGGGAAGCCCGGATTTTTGTAGAAACTAACACCTGTGGCCATAATATGCCTCCAGTCAAAAATGTGTTAAGGAAACAATCTCATTTACCATAGTATCAAAAAAGAAAAAAAAAAATGAAATAAACCTGCCTGAGGAGACCAAAGACCTGTACTCTTAAAACTGTAAGATGCTGATGAAAGAAATAGAAGATGACACAAACACATAGAAAGAGATACCATGTTCTTGGATTGGAAGAATCGATATTATCAAAATGACTATACTACCCAAGGCAACCTGCAGATTCAATGCAATCCCTATCAAATTTCCAATGGCATTTTCCACAGAGTTAGATCAAAATATTTTAAAATTTGTATGGAAATACAAAAGACTCCAAATAGCCAAAGCAATCCTGAGAAAGAAAAATGGAGCTGGAGGAATCAGGCTCCTTGACTTCGGACTATACTACAAAGCTACAGTAATCAAAACAGTATGGTACTGGTGCAAAACCAGAAATATAGATCAATGGAACAGGACAGAAAGCCCAGAAATAAACCCATGCACATACGGCCAACCTATGACAAAGGAGGCAAGAATATACAATGGATTCAATAAGTGGTGCTGGGAGAACTGGACAGCTACATGTGAAGGAATGAAATTAGATCATTCTTTAACACCATACACAAAGATAAACTCAAAATGGATCAAAGACCTAAATGTAAGGCCGGACACTATAAAACTCTTAGAGGAAAACATAGGCAACACTCTTTGAACATAAATCACAGCAATAACTTTTTGGATCCACCTCCTAGGGAACATATATCTCAATATAATAAAAGCCATTTATGACAAACCCACAGCCAATATAATACTCAACAGTGAAAAGCTAAAAGCCTTCCTACTAAATTCAGGAAGAAGACAAGGATGCCCACTCTCACCACTTCTATTCAACATAGTATTGGAAGTCCTAGCCACAGCAATCAGACAAGAAAAAAAAAAAAAAGCCAAATTGGAAGAGGTGAAATTGTCACTGTTTGCAGATGACATGATACTATATATATAAAACCCTAAGGACTCTACACAAAAATCACTAGATCTAATAAATGAATTAAGTAAAGTAGCAAAATACAAGATTAACATCCAAAAATCAGTTGCATTTCTTTACACTAACAATGAAATATCAGAAAGGGAATGTAAAAAAAAAATACCACCAAAAAAAATACTTCAGAGTAAACCTGACCAAGGAGGTGAAAGACTTACATGCTATCAACTACAAAACATTAATAAATTAAAAAGGATCCAAAGAAATGGAAAGATACCCCATACTCTTGGATTGGAAGAATTAATATTGTTAAAATGGCAATACTACCCAAAGCAATCTACAGATTTAATGCGATCCCTATCAAAATACCCATGACATTTTTCACAGAACTAGAACAATCAAAACTTTATATGGAACCATAAAAGACCCAGAATTGCCAAAGCAATCCTGAGGGAAAAAACAAAAGGAGGCATACCTCTCCCAGAGTTCAAACAATACTACAGAGCCACAGTAATCAAAACAGTGTGGTATTGGTACAAAAACAGACATACGGATCAATGGACCAGAATAGAGAGCCCAGAAATAAACCTAGACACCTACAGGCAGTTAATCTTCAACCAAGGAGATAAGAATATAAAATAGTAATAAGTCTCTTTAACATGTGGTGCTGGGAAAGTTGGACAGCTGCATGTAAGTCCGTGAAGTTAGAACACACCCTCACACCATGCAAAGAAATAAACTCAAAATGGCTTAAAGACTTAAACATAAAACATGACACCATAAAACTTCTAGAACTTGACACCATAACACTCCTAAAACTTCTAGAATTTATTCTCTGACATAAATCATACCAATGTTTTCCTAGGTCAGTCTCCCAAGGCAATAGAAATAAAAATAAACAAACGGGACCATATCAAACTTAGAAGCTTTTGCACAGAAAAGGAACCCATATAAAAATGAAAAGACAACCTACAGAATGGGAGAAAATATTTGCAAATGATGCAATAGACAAGGGCTTAGTCTCCAAAATATACAAACTGCTTATACAACTCAACAACGAAAACACAAACAACCCAATCGAAAAATGGGCCAAAGACCTTAATAGACATTTCTCCAAAGAAGACATACGGATGGCCAGTAGACACATGAAAAGATGCTCAACATCACTAATTATTAGAGAAATGCAAATCAAAACTACAATGAGGTACCAACTCACAGCAGTCAGAATGGCAATCATTAAAAAGTCTACAAATAAATGCTGGAGAGGATGTGGAGAAAAGGGAACCCTCCTACACTGCTGGTGGGAACGTAAGTTGGTACAGCCACTATGGAAAACAGTACGGAGATTCCTCAGAAAACTAAAAATAGAATTACCGTGTGATCTAGCAGTCCCACTCCTGGGAATGTACCCAAACAAAACTATAATTCAGAAAGATACATGCGCCCCTATGTTCACAGCAGCACTGTTCACAACAGCTAAAACATGGAAACAACCTAATGTCCACCAACAGATGAATGGATAAAGAAGATGTGGTACATATATACAATGGAGTACTACTCAGCCATAAAAAAGAATGAAATAATGCCATTTGCAGCAACACGGATGCAACTAGAGATTATCATACTAAGTAAGTCAGAAAGGGAAAAACAAATACCATATAATATCACTGATATGTGGAATCTAAAATATGGCACAAATGAACCTATCTACAAAACGGAAACAGGCTCACAGACATAGAGAACAGACTTGTGGTTGCCAAGGGGGAGGGCATTGGGGGAGGGAAGGACTGGGAGTTTGGGATTAACAGATGTAAACTATTATAGATAGGATGGATAAACAAGGTCCTAATGTATATAACACAGGGAACTATATCCAATCTCCTATGATAAACCATAATGGAAGAGAATATAAAAAAAGAATGCCTGTATGTGTATAACTGAGTCACTTTTGCTGAACAGCAGAGATTGGCATCATATTGTAAATCAACTATACTTCAATAAAAAAATAAAAAAGAAAATAAAAATAAACAAATGAGACCGAATTAAACTTAAAAGCTTCTGCACAGCAAAGGAAACCATAAATGAAACAAAAAGACAACCCACAAAATGGGAGAAAATATTTGCAAACAAAGTGGCTGACAGGGATTAATTTCCAAAATATACAAACAGCTCATGCAGCTCTATGTGAAAAAACAACAACAACAAAAACCAAACAACCCAATCCAAAAATGGGCAGAAGACCTAAATAGACATTTCTCCAAAGGAGACATACAGATGGCCAAAAAGCACATGAAAAGATGCTCAACATCACTAATTATCAGAGATATGCAAATCAAAACTACAGTAAGGTATCACCTACCACCAGTCAGAATGGCCATCATCAAAAAGTCTACAAACAGTTAAGTGCTGGAGAGGGTGTGGAGAAAAGGGAACCCTCCTACACTGTTGGTGGGAATGTAAATTGGTACAACCACTATGGAGAACAGTATGGAGGTTCCTTAAAAAACTAAAAATAGAACTACCATATGATCCAGCAATCCCACTCCTTGGCATAAATCTGGAGAAAGCCACAATTAGAAAATATTCATGCACCCCAATGTTCATTACAGCACTATTTACAACAGCCTAGACGTGGAAGCAACCTAAATGTCCATTGACAGAGGAATGGATAAAGAAGATGTGGTACATATATACAATGGAATATTACTCAGCCATGAAAAAGAACAAAATAATGCCATTTGCAGCAACATGGATGAACCTAGAGATTATCACACTAAGTGAAGTAAGTCAGACTGAGAAAGACAATATCATATGGTATGACTCATGTGGAATCTAGTTTTTGAAAATGATACAGATGAACTTATTTACAAAACAGAAACAGACTTACAGGTATTGAAAACTTATGGTTATCAAAGAAGAAATGTGGGCAGGAGGGATAAATCAGGAGCTTGGGATTAACATACATACACTACTATATATAAGATAAATAACCATCAAGGACCTACTGTATAGCCCAGAGAACTGTACTCAATATTCTGTGATAACCTATATGAGAAAAGAATCTGAAAAAGAATGAATATATGTATAACTGAATCACTCTGCTGTACACCTGAAACTAACACAACATTGCAAATCAACTACGCTCCAATAAAACTTTTTAAAGAAATTGCTAAAAATAATGGTCCCTCATTTTTCTTTTTTAAATGAGTTTTACTGAGATGTAATCCACATAGCATAGAATTCATCCTTTTAAAATGTGCAATTCAATAGTTTTTAGTATATTTACAAAGTTGTGCAACCAGCATCACTTACCTAATTTTAGAAAATTTCCCTCACCCCAGAAAGAAACCCTGTACCCCTTAGCAGTCAAACTCCATCCCCTCCTTCTCCTAGGCCCTGGCAACCACTAATGTACTTTTTTTTTTATTGGAGTATAATTGCTTTACAATGGTGTGTTAGTTTCTGCTTTATAACAAAGTGCATCAGCTATACATATACATATATCCCCATATCGCCTCCCTCTTGCGTCTCCCTCCCACCCTCCTTATCCCACCCCTCTAGGTGGTCACAAAGCACCGAGCTGATCTCCCTGTGCTATGCAGCTGCTTCCCACTAGCTATCTATTTTACATTTGGTAGTGTATATATGTCCACGCCACTCTCTAACTTCGTCCCAGCTTACCTTTCCCCCTCCCTGTGTCCTCAAGTCCATTCTCTACATCTGCGTTTTTATTCCTGTCCTGCCTCTAGGTTCTTCAGCATCTTTTTTTTTTTTTTGATTCTATATATATATGTTAGCATATGGTATTTGTTTTTCTGACTTACTTCACTCTGTATGACAGACTCTGGGTCTATCCACCTCACTACAAATAACTCAATTTTGTTTCTTTTTATGGCTGAGTAATAGTCCATTGTATATATGTGCCACATCTTCTTTATCCATTCATCTGTCAGTGGACACTTAGGTTGCTTCCATGTCCTGGCTATTGTAAATAGAGCTGCAGTGAACATTGTGGTACATGACTCTTTTTGAATTATGGTTTTCTCTCCCTCCCTCATAATATTTAAATGAAATATTCAACTACATTACTGCAGTCTATTTTTAAGTGTTGAAAAGGATTTCCTAGAGTTATCTTACCACGTGAAGCATACGGTAAGTTTTGTTTCATATTCCTGACTGCATTTTCTCATTTCTCAGCCAAACAGGCAGGACTCGTGAGATCGCAGTGGCTTCCAGGAATTATACCCCATACACACGAGTCCTGGAGTTAACCATGAAGAAAACTCTGACTTAAGCACTTGGAGACGTGCACTTTTCACTGATGGACAAAGGCCCTGGAACCCTGCGGCCTGAAATCTGGAAAGGGTGACTGTTGCTTCGTCCTATACACTGTTTAAGGTGCAGTGGAAACTGCTGAGGTTCTGATCCACTTCTTAAACATGAAGGAAAGTGGAGGGGGAGGGGGAAGGCAGGAGAGAGAGGTTTCAAGGTCATATTTCAAACACCCAACCAGTGTATGTACCCTGCTGTACTGGGCCGTCATTAGCTTTCCATGCGGACACTGAGTCCTGTCAGGAGAAATCCCTCACTATTTTCTGTTTTACTAGAATTCGGCTGGGAGGAAATAAGGCATTATCTTGAAATTTCATGTTACTTATTGCCAGGATCATTTGTTACAGCATGAAGGTTTTATTTACCCGTAGAAGTATTAGAGGCGGTGTTTCTCTGCTACAGGGAAGCCTGTCCACAGGAGTGCAGGCACATGGGGAAATGTGACCCTGGGAAGGAAGGGGCAGGTGTCGAGGACCTGTGCAGGGGTGTGGGAGCCTCGGCTGCAGCCGGTCCTCGTGTGGGCAAACACGCTTCATTCTGACGTGCTAACCCCTTGGTTTACTTTGTGCCTTATGCCTTTAAGGGGCCAGCTGAAATCACTGTATTTATTCAACCTGTGATTTATTTTTTCTTTCTTTCTCACTTTAACTGAAAGAGAATTTTATATGTTGTGGAAATTTAATCACTTAATGGTTTTGATATCAGTTGGTGTTTTTGTTAAAGGAATGAGTGATTTGTTCAAGCATGCTCTACTTTGATATTATAACCTATGTCACATGTTTAATAAATGCCATATATTTTGTTCTACTGATGCTATCATTGTGTCATCCATGACTGTGTAGAAGGGGTAGAGAACAGAATCGGGTTTTGGACTGTCCAGGTCAGGGCACCATAATCTTTCAATCAGTACAGTCCTTAGAATCATTTATAAACCGTAAGAGAAGGGGTGTGTGTGTGTGTGTGTGTGTGTGTGTGTGTGTGTGTGTGTGTGTG
>NW_021703778.1:61167595-61188290 GCF_005190385.1 Monodon monoceros
TGTGTGTGTGTGTGTGTGTGTGTGTGTGTGTGTGTGTGTGTGTGTGTCTTTAAACCCTGAAATTTATCTAGTTAACCTACCTTCTAGAAACACTAAGATGCATTCATGTTTATAAAAGTAAAAAAATCATTTTTACTTTAAAAAAAAAAAATCATGCTCCCTTGTGCCCAAACTCTCTACCCCTTACTCCCCCGCTTAAAAAAAAAGCCAAAGAAAGAAAGCAAAGCAACTCAGTTGAGTAAATCACCACAAGTCAGGACAGTGTCAAGAGGAAAACGCATATTTTGAAACCAAATTTTTATTTAAATTGTGGTTGTGGGACCTTGGGCATGTCATCAAAGCTCTCTGAATATCAACTTCATGTTCTAAAAACTTGGGATAATCACACCTACCCGGTGCTCACTTCGGCAGCACATATACTAAAATTGGACCAATACAGCGAAGATTAGCATGGCCCCTGAGCAAGGATGACACGCAAATTCATGCAGCATTCCATATTTTTTCCACAAAGTAAACTTAAAATGGCTTAAAGACTTAAACATAAGACATGACACCATAAAACTTCTAGACGTGAACACAGGCAAAACATTCTCCAACATAAATCATACCAATGTTTTCTTAGATCAGTCTCCCAAGGCAATAGAAATAAAAATAAACAAATGGGACCTAATCAAACTTACAAGCTTTTGCACAGCAAAGGAAACCATAAAAAAAATCCAAAAAGACAACTTACAGTATGGGAGAAAATATTTGCAAACAATGTGACCAATAAGGGCTTAATTTCCAAAATACACAAACAGCTCATACAACTCAATAACAAAAAAAAAAACAACCCAATCCAAAAATGGGCAGAAGACCTAAATAGACATTTCTCCAAAGAAGAAACACAGATAACCAATAGGCACTTGAAAAGATGCTCAACATCACCAATTATTAGAGAAATGCAAATCAAAACTACAATGAGGTACCAACTCACACCAGTCAGAATGGCCATCGTTAAAAATTCTACAAGTAACAAATGCTGGAGAGGGTGTGGAGAAAGGGAACCCTCCTACATTGTTGGTGGGAATGAAAGTTGCTGCAGCCACTATGGAAAATGATGTGGAGATTCCTCAGAAAACTAAAAATAGAATTACCATATGATCCAGCAATCCTATTCCTGGCCATATATCTGGACAAAACTATAATTCAAAAAGAAACATGCACCTCTACGTTCATAGCAGCACTATTCACAATAGCCAAAACATGGAAACGACCTAGGTGTCTATCAATAGATGGATAAAGAAGATATGCTACATATATACAATGGATCACTATTACTCAGTCATAAAAAAGAATGAAATAATGCCATTTGCAGCAACATGGATGCAACTGGAGATTATCATACTGAGTGAAGTAAGTTAGAAAGAGAAAGACAAATACCATATGTTATCACTTATATGTGGAATCTAAAATATGACACAAATGAACCTATGAAACAGAATCTCGGACATAGAGAAGAGACTGGTGGTTGCCAAGGGGGAGGGTGTTGGGGGAGGGATGGAGTGGCAGGTTGGGGTTAGCAGATGTAAGCTTTCATACATAGAATGCACAAAAAACAAGGTCCTACTGTATAGCACAGAGAACTATGTTCAATATCCTATGATAAACCATAATGGAAAAGAATATATATATCTATAACTGAATCACTTTGCTGTACAGCAGTAATTAACACAACACTGTAAATCAACTACACTTCAACTCAAAAAAAGAAAATCACACCTGATAGGCCAATGTGAGTGCCAACTGAGGTAGGTCACGCAGAGGCCTGGCCTGGGGATGGACGCAGAGGAGGGTGCTGCCATTCTGAGGTGTGTTTTAAAGCACTGTTGACTCCTGGCTACCTTCACTCTTTGAGCTGCTCTAGCATGAGAAACCGTTTCCTAGCACAGCCCCAAGGAGGAGCACTTCAGGAAAAGGCAGGCCTTGGGACCAGGAGGTAGGGAAGCAGGACTCAGAGTGGCAGAAGGTATGGCAACCCCTGGGCCCCTGGAGAAGCTGGTGTGGAAACAGCTTCTAAATGAAACACGGCATAAAGAATGTCGGTTTTAATACAACAAAGACTGTTCTGAAAGCACTCCACATCACCGACCCCGTCCCTTTTTTTCTTTTCTTAAAACAGTCAAAAAAAGGGAAAAAATTAGTGATTTTAAATTCAAAGGATGCCAGGGATCATTCCATAGCATTAAAAGTGTCCCTGGGCCCTTTATACTTTTATATACCTTCAACATGTGGAGAATTTTAAAGATTATTTGAACTATTTAGAAAGACCACTGAAGAGACTTCCTCAGTGGTACAGACTTCAAACTGAAAAAAACCAGAGCTGATCCTTCTCAACCCTTTGTCAAAATTAGTGACACTCAACCCACCGTCTGAAAGAGTGCCGTTTGGTCTTCGACCTCCTCATAAGCACGGGTATCGTGTAGAACTAGGGGAATGATCTCTAATATTACACAGCAAATTTATCTAACTGAAATGAAAAACAGCAGTGTGTTAAGTTTTTTTTTAAAAAATGTATTCCTATGATAATGCCTCAATTAATATTCTCATTCCAATCCTTCCAGACTTTCTTAAACACACCCCCCTCCCCCATTCATTTTGTTTTAGCACACATAGGACCCTATACTGAGAAGCAGAATCGTGGTATTCAGGAACGTGGGCTCTGGAGACTGTTTCAGCTTAGTCACTAGTGTGTGGCTTGAGCACAGAACCTCTTTGAGTCCCTGTAAAATGGGATCAGTAACAGTTCTTTCCCAACTGTCACTGTGTGCAGATTAAATGAGCTAATATCTGTGGAGTTCTTAGAATAGTGCTTGGCACATAGTAAGCACTTGGTAAGTGCTACCTATTATCACTACATACTTTTGTAACCACATATATAATCACTTATATATCATTCTATATAGATACAGATGTGTAGAGCTACACCACTGTTTCTTACAGCTAGCTGGATTCCAGTTTATTGAGGTACTATGGTTTATTTGACCTATCCCCTGATGTTGGAATTTTGGAGGCTGTCTTTACTCTTTTTAAAGCAATCCTCTGCTGAACCGTCTTGTACACATGTCTTTGTACACTTGCCTAGGATAAATTCCTAGAAGAGGAATCGCTGGGTCACAAGTTAAGGCACATTTAAGTCTTTTCACGTACGTGGTTCCAACTTGGCCTCTGGAAATTGGAGTCCACTGAAAGCTCTCACCAACAGTATGAGGATGTTCTTTCCTGACTGCTGCCAACACTGGGAGTGAGAAATGAAGGTGTGTATAAAATTGCCTGCTTTACGCAGGCACGCCCCCCCCAAACAGGCAGTGAATAAAGTTCCTTCAGGATATTGCCTTTGGATACCTGAGCTCGGGACCGTGCAGGTGTGAGATGCAGGCCTTTAAGTGTCCTCAGGGCCCAGAGAGTACCGGGCAGCCGAATGGAAACAGGACTGGGCGTACTTAGAAGAAGCTGGTGTCCCAGTCAGAAGCAAGAGTCAGCCATTGGGACAAAAAATTCAGGCCATGTGCCTGACATGGGGTTTGAGTCTGGGTGGCACATGCCCCAGAGGGTTCCTTTCAGGGCTAGCTGGGAAGAGAGGAACATTTGGGAAGTCTCTGGAGTTTGGTGATGTGACATGGTCTCCCCGACAGAGGGTGCACCAACCAAGACTGACCCTGAGCTGGTCCACGTGTCTGTCTACTCTGGGCACCCTCTTTCTCCCCAGCAAATGCCATTGGCCTGCTCCAGGAGTTCTAGGGTGCTTCCCAAGACAGAGGGTGGGGTGAGGGGTGTGACAGGAAGGGCAGGATTCCTTCCTGTCCTACTTCAGGCCACATCATACCATAGTGATCTCCCTGACATCCAGACTCAGAGGCCCAGTTCAGTTCAAGCAGTGCATGCCAGGTGCTGGGGACACACAGATGTGTACTCTCAATACCCTCATCCTCATCGAAAATTATTCCCAGTGAGTCTGTCTCCTCCTAGTCTTTGATGTCTCTGAATCCCAGGGGTACTTTTTTCCTGCTCCCCTCTTTTCTACTCTCACATCAAATGACTGACCATCATGTCCATTTCCTTTCTCTCCATCCATGTAAGCTCCTTAGGGGCAGTTTCCTATAAAGGAGGGGACTCATTCCACACCTCAACAAGCATGGAGAAATCTACAAATGAAAAGTATCCAGAAGGAGGCTTCGCTGGGGGAAGTAAAGGAGACCAAGAGTTACGGACCTAGGCACAGCATGCAAGCAGTCAATCTTCATAGCAGTTCTGTGTAGAAAATGTCACTACCACCATTTTGTGGTTAAGGAAACGGAAACTCAAAGAGAGATGAAAATTGCCTGAAACCACCCAGGCCCGTCTGATTCCACAACAGGGGTGGGAAGCCTGGAGTCGGTATTGCCACTAAATTGCAATACTCCCTTGGGCAGGTCACCTCTGCTCTCAGGTGCAGGGCTCCCATGAGCAGCTCTGCCTAGGAAGGAAATGGAATTCCACCCGCCCCCACCCCCCGCCCCTCAGAGGCCTGCTGTGATGATCATGCGAAGCAGCATGGGAAAAGTTTCCAGCACTGCGCCAGAGACATGCCTACAATCGATACCAACAATTGACCCCTGCTGTTGGTACTAGTCACTACTGTGAAGGAGGTATTGCACATGAATATTTTTAAACCCAAGGGTTTCCTCTTATTGGACACACATTAGAGACAACGAATAATGCTTACTTGTGAGTAGGATTGTGCAGAAGGAAAGTAGGGCAAAAAAAAAAATTGTGTCTGGATAAGCATAAGATTAAATAAACCACAGACTCCTTTTCCTTATATGGAAATTTGAGAATAACTCACTTGACTTTGTCAGAGGAGGACAAGCCCCAAAGAAAGACTGGAGATATGTTTCTGGAAAGAGAGACCAGAGGCAAAGAGACCACAGGGAGATGGCTGCAAAGTTTGGAGGTAATTTGTTAGGCAGGATTAGATTACTAATACATGGTATGAAGTTTAAATCAAAGAGGTTTTTGCATATGGATGTCCAATTAATTGTTTTAGCACCATTTGTTGAAAAGACTACCCATTTTCCACTGAATTGGCCTTGTACCACTGTTGGAAATCAACTGCCCATACATGCATAGGTCTATTTCTATACACTCTGTTATATTGATCTAGTTGTCTATCTTAACAGCAGTCCCACACTCTCTTGATTACCGTAGCTTTATCTTAAGCCCTTGAAGTCACGTAGTATAGGCTTTTCAACTCTGTTCTTTTTCAAAGTTGTTTTGGCTATTCTAGGACCTTTGAATTTCCATATGAATTTTACAGTCTGTCAGTTTCTACCTATGGGCTGCTGGAATTCTGACTGACACTGCACTGAATAGATAGATCCCCAAGGAGAAAACCAAGACCCACTGCTGAGTATCAGGCCAACTTGCAGCTGGTGGGACTAGGTGAGTTCCTGAATGCTGGGGCTGCTTCTCTCTTCTTCAGTTGGGAAGGTACCAGGTAAAAAACTTCCATAATGTATTCAGATGAAGGTATAGTATAATCTTTGTGGAATTCTGAACAAAATATTATAAGAAACATTAATTTGTGCCCAAAGGCCATAAAACTGATGTAATTTGAATGCAATAAAATATAAATAAATGGCAAACAGTTCTTAGGGGTTTTCTCTTAATTTTTCAACACATACTTTTGAGTTTTAACATACAGCATTTACAGCATTCACCTTCCTGAATTAGGGGTGTGGGGGGCTGAGAAATAATTAGTAGGCAATTTTTTGGCCCTGGGACTTTTCTTGTAAATGTTTTCTTTGGCAGCCATTCTCTTGAGAACAGGAAGTTACTCTCTTGTTACAGATTTAAGACTTTTCTGAGCCAAATAACAGAAAGCTGGATTAGTTCTGAAATGAAGGGGGAAAAAAACAACTCTTGGCTCTTGCTGGAGATTAATGACATCTTGCAAATATTTTAATTCTCCCTTTTCCCCTCTAACTTGCCACCTCCTAAACAATGCATGTTCAGCCTGAAAAATGTTAACTGGTCACTTTGTGGCCCAACCCTAAAATAAAATATCTTTATGGTATCCACAAATTTATTTAAACATTTTTGGAGGGCTGGGGGAAGGAAATAAGGGCTGTCTCAAGTTGACCTTTTTTATCACAAAATCCCAATACGGAATTTAAAACAGAAAACGTAGTTGTAAAGATGCTAATGTTTCTACAGTAATCATAAAGATTCATGATTTTCTTTGACCTTTTATTTTATTTTTTTAAATTTTTTTCTTTGACCTTTTAAAATGGCTTTTGCTATAGATAAAAATGTTCAATCAAGCTTTGTAAACAAACTCTATATATTATTAGAGATGCCTGCAAACAATTTCTTAGCAATTGTTCAAAATAACAGGATTATATCCTTTGACTAGAGCATTTATTAGTCTGACTACAAATCATGCAAACTGGTTTTTCCCAGAAAAGGTTGAGTTCTTTTGAATTAACATCCGCTTTTTACACTTGATTCTAGCAAAAACAAACCGCCCCCCCAAAACCAAACTTGCAATATCAATGAAGTTTACAATCTGTGGGGACATTAACTCTATGAATCACCTGACAACCATTTGTAGGGATTCCTTTTTTGGGGGGGGCAGGGGGGCCACACCGCACAACATGCAGGATCTTAGTTCCCTGATCAGGGATCGAACCCGTGCCCCCTGCAATGGAAGCGTGGAATCCTAACCATTGGACCGCCAAGGAATTCCCTGTAGAGATTCTTAAAACACAGAAGGCCTTAGGAAAACAGGTTTAGAGGTAAAGAACACCTTCCTATAACAAGTGATCTAGGAAGTGATCGAGAAGTTTCCATGGTATCACAGTCATCCTTCAGTATCAAGAGAAGGTGGGGGAATTGGTTCCAGGCCCCACATTCCCACAAATACCAAAATCCACAGATGCTCAAGCCTGTTATGTAAAATGGTGTAGTATTTGCATAAACTTATGCACATTTTCTCGTATAATTTAAATCATCTCTAGATTATTTACAATACCTAATACAATGTAAATGCTTTGTAAATAGTTTCCCACTCACAGGCAAATTCAAGTTTTGCTTTTTGGAACTTTCCAGAATTGTTTTTTCTTTTTCTGAATATTTTGGTTCCAAGGTTTGTTGAATCCGTGGATGTGGAACCCACATATATGGATGACTGACTGTAATTGCAGCCTCTCAAAAAAGAAAAAGAGTTGGCCCACGTTTTTCATTTATACTTGCATCACACACCCAAATGTCCTGGTGCCCAGGAAGTTTGCATCAAGGTGGCAAGGGTCTGTGGTAGGATAATGGGGGTGAGTGGCTGGTGGCAGGAAGAGGCAAGAAGGGTGTTCACCAGGATTATAAGTACATGTCCATCTTAAAGTCACTCAAATTCATTATTTTGAAAAACTCTGCTGCTGAGCAAATTCATCTGTAGATTGGATGTGGCCAAAGACCCGGAATCTGCAACCCTTTATTTACATTATCTAATGTTTTTCTTTCTGTGCATTATAAAGAAAATACTTATTCCTTCAAACCACCTTTTTCCCCAGTCAGCTTGAAGTGATGTTCCTCCCACATCATTCATTACCCTTTGCCTGTCTTCTGCTATTTTGACAACTTCAGGTTTTTTTAAACTTATAAACAATCTTAAATTACTCAGAGCTGTCATCCATTAGATATAAAAATTAAATTAAGCCCAAGAATTCTAGGTGATGGAAAACATGATCCAGTCCCACAAGATACGGGCAACCACAGGAGTCCAGCAAAGGTTGATAATACCCTAAACTTCATCAATGTTGGATGACTATTTATTTAAAGGGAGCTACCTGCTTCCTGGTTTACTGCATACCAAATATTTCTTCAACATTTACGAACTTAAATAGATGCAGATGTTGTCAAAGAATAACATCAGTCATCCTCGAATACTATAATTTAAGCACTGAAATGCACCTTGGAGTTTGTCTGGTTCAATACCCTCATTTTAAATGGGAGAAAACTGAGGCCTGGGGAAATTAACTGGCCACAAAGTTAGCGGTACACAAACCCTCTCCTCCCAAAATCATGGTTGGAGATTGACAAATTTCACCACCACCCCTTCACTTCTCTGGTCTGGATCACCTTTACTGTCTATATACTATGCTTGACTATTCTCTCCTCCAAATTTTGGAGAAGAAAATCAAGGATGACATTTTTTTCCTTGGTCATTCTCCCAACTCTATATTATATGGGCATCCCTTGCTCCTTTTCTCCTATTCCCCCTAGCTGAAGCTTTTCAGAGCTAGCTGTGTTCTTTTAAGCCAGAAAATTAAAGGTGACCAGATACTTGATTCCGGCCAGGTCTCATGAGAGGAGAAGGGCGGTCAGTTTTCTCTAAGTCCATTTAGCTGCCGATCACCAGTTTCTTTATTTTATGGCCTCTGATGTACATCAGATTCCAAAGAGTGAGACATACAGTGTGCCAGCACTGTGGTAGAGACCTGGTTCTACTTTCCCTCCACTAACAGCACAACTCTCAAATCCCTCTCCCATGAAACTTGAAAGGAAATTATTAAATCTCACCCTTTAGTGACTTTGCAAATTACCTCCCTTAAACAATGTATGGGATATTTTATGAAGAATCTTAGACAAGGCCCACTTACGTATAGGAGGGTCTGCCCTCCAGCATGGAATCTGAACCAATTCTAAGCAAAGTTTGGTTTTGACATCTTCCCTTTTTGCCTGGCCTACATATTCTCCAAAGTGTGAAAAGGAGGCCTTCTGTGGTCTTCCTGCCACCTGAACTCTCTGTTATAACACTTTCTCTGGTCTACTCTTCCTCTCCAATTGCTCAAAAGTCTCTCCATTTTCTCGCTTTCCCTCCTAACAAAGCCCACTCTTTTAGTGCAAGTCATCACCTCAGCTAGCCTTTTGTGAGAAAGCCATTTGGAACAAATTCACACTCAACTGTAAATGACTAATAGGCCACAACCCTTCTAGAAATATCTACTGTCTCAAAGGAAGATCCTTTTTAACCTAGTAATTTTCTTATTGGTGGAATTTTAGCCAATGCATCAAAGGGAAGTGAAATAAGTCGGGAGAGGGGAAGATATTTTACATCTTATTCAAGATTCTGTCTCCTGAAACAGACTCAGACATAGAGAATAGACTTGTGGTTGCCAAGGGGGAGGGGTTTGTGAGAGGGAAGGATTGGGAGTTTGGGATTAGCAGATGCAAACTAGTTTATATAGGATGGATAAACAACAAGGTTCTACCCTATAGTACAGGGAACTATATTCAATATCCTGTGATAAACCATAATGGAAAAGAATATGGAAAAGTATATATAACTGAATCACTTTGCTGTACAGCAGAAATTAACACAACACTGTAGATCAACTATCCTTCAATAAAATGTAAAAAAAGAAAAAAAAAAGATTGTCTCCTAATGGGAGAGGGAGGAGGAAGAGCCTCAGCTACAGGGTCTGTATATTCTGTACCACACAGCAGTACATGCGAGCTTTCAAGGACTTTTTTTTCTGATTTGTGAGTTTATTCATATGAAAAATCATAGAAAGGTGTTATTCAATCACCATTAGTCACATATCTAACCATTAATCTTCATTAATGTTGCTAATTACAAAGTAAATCACCTGAACTTTAGAGAATCAAACATTTAATTTTTTTTCCTGAATTCTGTCTTCACATGCTAACAAAAATATCATAAAACGCTGTGGTGGCCTGAAATGGGAAATTTGTCACCAAACAACACTCAACCGTGTGAAAGTCTGAAGAGATAAGAATTCTTTCCCTTTGACTTGAACCTTATTTGGCTGGAATTTTCTCACCAGAGTCTTCCTATTTTTTTTCCATGGGCAACTGCCCCCTTGATTAATCCCATTTCCCTCAGTCTTAGTTTTTCCAAGCAGCTGAGCAAACAAAGATGCAGGCAGCCATTTTAACGTACTTCCTCCCTCAAGCCCTCTGGGATGGGCCGTCTGTTCATCCTGTTCATAAACCAATGGCCTGAATGTGCTTGGAGAAAGCAGCAAGGATCTTCTGTCAGGATTAATTTTAATAGCCCACAGTCTGTCACTGGGGAATCACAGCCCTGGTAATTGGCTTTAAATTACTATTTGCTGATAAAGAGGGAGATATGAGCTGAAAATTTGGTTCCTCATTTCAAACAGTTTGGATAACTAATGCAAGAATTTACTTTTAGTGTGGAGTGCATGCACTTTACAGCCTAAACCCTTGGGTAGCTGAAGAAAACCTTTTGTTGCAGTGGGATCACAACTGAAATAGAAAGAGGAGAAATGTGACATTTTGTAGAAGTATAGAATTTTAGAACTGGAAGGGAAACGAATCTGTGAATTCTGCAGATGGCTTCACAGGCGAATTCTATCAAACATTTAGAGAGGAGCTAACACCTATCCTTCTCAAACTATTCCAAAATATAGCAGAGGGAGGAACACTCCGAAATTTGTTCTACGAGGCCACCATCACCCTGATACAAAAACCAGACAAAGATATCACAAAAAAAGAAAATTACAGACCAATATCACTGATGAACATAGATGCAAAAATCCTCAACAAAATACTAGCCAACAGAATCCAACAACGCATCAAAAGGATCATACACCATGATCAAGTGGGATTTGTCCTAGGAATGCAAGGATTCTTCAATATACACAAATCAATGTGATATACAATATTAACAAATTAAGGAATAAAAACCATATGATCATCTCAATAGATGCAGGAAAAGCTTCTGACAAAATTCAACACCCATTTATGGTAAAAACTACCCAGAAAATGGGCACAGAGGGAACCTACCTCAACATAATAAAGGCCATATATGACAAACCAACAGCTAATATCATTCTCAATGGTGAAAAACTGAAAGCATTTCCACTAAGATCAGGAACAACATAAGGATGTCCACTCTCGCCACTGTTATTCGACATAGTTTTGGAAGTCCTAGCCATGGCAATCAGAAGAAAAAGAAATAAAATGAATACAAACTGGAAAAGAAGAAGTAAAACTGTCACTGTTTGCAGATGACATGATACTATACATAGAAAATCTTAAAGATGCCACCAGAAAACTACTAGAGCTAATCAATGAATTTGGTAAAGTTGCAGGATACAAAATTAATGCACAGAAATCTCTTGTATTCCTATACACTAACAACGATAGATCAGAAAGAGAAATTAAGGAAACAATCCTATTCACCACTGCAACAAAAAGAATAAAATACCTAGGAATAAACCTACCTAAAGAGGCAAAAGACCTGTACTCAGAAAACAATAAAACACTCATGAAAGAAATCAAAGATGACATAAACAGATGGAGAAATACACCATGTTCTTGGATTGGAAGAATCAGTATTGCGCAGATGACTATACTACCCAAAGCAATCTACAGATTCAATGCAATCCCTATCAAATTACTTATGGCATTCATCACAGAATTAGAAAAAACAATTTTACAGTTTGTATGGAAACACGAAAGATCCCAAAGAGCCAAATCAATCTTGAGAAACAAAAACGGAGCTGAAGGAATCAGGATCCCCGACTTCAAACTATACTACAAAGCTATAGGAATAAGACAGTATGGTACCAGAACAAAAACATAAATATAGATCAATTGTACAGTAATAGAAAGCCCAGAGATAAACCCACGCACATGTAGTCACCTAATTTATGACAAAGGAGGCAAGAACATACAATGGAGAAAAGACAGCCTCTTCAATAAGTGGTGCTAGGAAAACTGGACAGCTACATTTAAAAGAATGAAATTAGAACACTCCCTAACACCATACACAAAAATAAACTCAAAGTGGATTAAAGATGTAAATGTAAGACTGGACACTATAAAACTCTTAGAGGAAAACATAGTAAAAACACTCTTCGACATAAACCACAGCAAGATCTTTTTTGACTCACCTCCTAGAGTAATGAAAATAAAAACAAAATTAAAAAAATAGGACCTAATTAAACTTAAAAGCTTTTGCACAGTGAAGGAAACCATAAACAAGACAAAAAGAAAACCCTCAGAATGGGAGAAAATATTTGCAAAGGAAACAACAAAGGATTAATCTCCAAAATACACAAATAGCTCATTGAGCTCAATATCAAAAAAACAAACAACCCAATCAAAAAATGGGCAGAAGAGTTAAATAGACCTCTCTCCAAGGAGGACATACAGGTGGCCAAGGGGCATATGAAAGGATGCTCAACATCACTAATTATTAGAGAAATGCAAATCAAAACTACACTGAGGTATCACCTCACACCAGTCAGAATGGCCATCATCAAAAAGTCTACAAACAATAAATGCTGGAGAGTGTGTGGAGAAAAGGGAACCCTCCTGCACTGTTGGTGGGAATGTAGATTGATACAGCCACTATAGAGAACAGTGTGGAGGTTCCTTAAAAACTAAAAATAGAACTACCATACGACCCAGCAATCCCACTACTGGGCATATACCCTGAGAAAACCATAATTCAAAACGACACATGTACCCCAATGTTCACTGCAGCACTATTTACAATAGCCAGGTCATAAAAACAACCTGAATGTCCAACGACAGATGAATGGATAAAGAAGATGTGGTACAGAGGATCGGTGCCAACCGGCACTCACCAGCCGGAGAGGCTTGTCTGCTCCCCCGCCGGGGCGGGTGGGGCTGGGAGCTGAGGCTCAGGCTTCGGTCGGAGCGCAAGAAGAGGACTGGGGTTGGCAGCGTGAACGCAGCCTGCAGGGGGTTAGTGTGCCACGGCTGGCCGGGAGGGAGTCCGGGGAAAAGTCTGGACCTGCCAAAGAGGCAAGAGGCTCTTTCTTCCCTCTTTGTTTCCTGGTGCGCGAGGAGAGAGGATTAAGAACGCTGCTTAAAAGGAGCTCCAGAGACGGGCGCGAGCCGCGGCTAAAAGCGCGGACCCCAGAGACAGGCATGAGACGCTAAGACTGCTGCTGCCGCCACCAAGAAACCTGTGTGCGAGCACAGGTCACTATCCACACCCCCCTTCTGGAGAGCCTGTGCAGCCTGCCACTGCCAGGGTACCGGGATCCAGGGACAACTACCCCGGGAGAACGCATGGCGCGCCTCAGGCTGGCGCAACGTCACGCCGGCCTCTGCCGCCGCAGACTCGCCCTGCACTCCGTGCCCCTCCCTCCCCCTGGCCTCAGTGGGCCAGGGCCCCCGAATAAGCAGCTCCTTTAACCCTGTCCTGTCTGAGCAAAGAACAAACGCCCTCCGGCGACCTACACGCAGAGGCGGGGCCAAATCCAAAGCTGAGCCCCTGAGAGCTGTGAGAAAAAAGAAGAGAAAGGGAAATCTCTCCCAGCAGCCTCAGAAGCAGCGGATTAAAGCTCCACAACCAATTTGATGTACCCTGCATCTGTGGCATACATGAATAGACAACAAATCATCCCAAATTAATGAGGTGGACTTTGAGAGGAAGATTTATGATTTTTTTCCCCTTTTCCTTTTTTCCGTGTGGATGAAACGCTCTTGGTGCTGCAACCAGGAGTCAGTGCTGTGCCTCTGAGGTGGGAGAGCCAACTTTAGGACACTGGTCCACAAGAGACCTCCCAGCTCCACATAATATCAAATGGCGAAAATCTCCCAGAGATCTCTGTCTCAACACCAGCACCCAGCTTCACTCAACGACCAGCAAGCTACAATGCTGAACATACTATGCCAAACAACTAGCAAGACAGGAACACAACCCCACCCATTAGCAGAGAGGCTGCCTAAAATCATAATAAGTCCACAGACACCCCAAAACACACCACCAGACGTGGACCTGCCCACCAGAAAGACAAGATGCAGCCTCATCCACCAGAACACAGGCACTAGTCCCCTTCAGCAGGAAGCCTACACAACCCACTGAACCAACCTTAGCCACTGGGGACAGACACCAAAAACAATGGGAACAATGAACCTGCAGCCTGCAAAAAGGAGACCCCAAACACAGTAAGATAAGCAAAATGAGAAGACAGATAAACACACAGCAGATGAAGGAGCAAGATAAAAACCCACCGGACCTAACAAATGAAGAGGAAACAGGCAGTCTACCTGAAAAAGAATTCAGAATAATGATAGTAAAGATAATCCAAAATCTTGGAAATAGAATAGACAAAATGCAAGAAACATTTAACAAGGACCTAGAAGAACTCAAGATGAAACAAACAACGATGAACAACACAATAAATGAAATTAAAAATACTCTAGATGGGATCAATAGCAGAATAACTGAGGCAGAAGAACGGATAAGTGACCTGGAAGATAAAATAGTGGAAATAACTACTGCAGAGCAGAATAAAGAAAAAAGAATGAAAAGAACTGAGGACAGCCTCAGAGACCTGGGACAACATTAAATGCACCAACATTCGAATTATAGGGGTTCCAGAAGAAGAAGAGAAAAGGAAAGGGACTGAGAAAATATTTGAAGAGATTCTAGTTGAAAACTTCCCTAATACGGGAAAGGAAATAGTTGATCAAGTCCAGGAAGCACAGAGAGTCCCATACAGGATAAATCCAAGGAGAAATACGCCAAGACACGTATTAATCAAACTATCAAAAATTAAATACAAAGAAAACATATTAAAAGCAGCAAGGGAAAAACAACAAATAACACACAAGAGAATCCCCATACGGTTAACAGCTGATCTTTCAGCAGAAACTCTGCAAGCCAGAAGGGACTGGCAGGGCATATTTAAAGTGAAGAAGGAGAAAAACCTGCAGCCAAGATTACTCTACCCAGCACGGATCTCATTCAGATTTGATGGAGAAATTAAAACCTTTACAAACAAGCAAAAGCTGAGAGAGTTCAGCACCACCAAACCAGCTCTACAACAACTGCTAAAGGAACTTCTCTAGGCAAGAAACACAAGAGAAGGAAAAGACCTACAATAACGAACCCAAAACAATTAAGAAAATGGGAATAGGAACATACATATCGATAATTACCTTAAATGTAAATGGACTGAATGCTCCCACCAAAAGACACAGATTGGCTGAATGGATACAAAAACAAGACCCATATATTTGCTGTCTACAAGAGACCCACTTCAGACCTAGAAACACATACAGACTGAAAGTAATGGGATGGAAAAAGTTATCTCAAATGGAAACCAAAAGAAAGCCGGAGTAGCAATTCTCATATCAGACAAAATAGACTTTAAAATAAAGACTATTAGAAGAGACAAAGAAGGACACTACATAATGATCAAGGGATCGATCCAAGAAGAAGATATAACAATTGTAAATATTTATGCACCCAACATAGGAGCATCTCAATACATAAGGCAAATACTAACAGCCATAAAAGGGGAAATCGACAGTAACACATCCATAGTAGGGGACTTTAACACCCCACTTTCACCAATGGACAGATCATCAAAAATGAAAATAAATAAGGAAACACAAGTTTTAAATGATACATTAAACAAGATGGACTTAATTGATATTAATAGGATATTCCATCCAAAAACAACAGAATACACATTTTTCTCTAGTGCTCATGGAACATTCTGCAGGATAGATCATATCTTGGGTGACAAATCAAGACTTGGTAAATTTAAGAAAATTGAAATTGTATCAAGTATCTTTTCCGACCACAACGCTATGAGACTAGATATCAATTATAGGAAAAGATCTGTAAAAAATACAAACACATGGAGGCTAAATGATATACTACTTAATAACGAAGTGATCACTGAAGAAATCAAAGAAGAAATTAAAAAATACCTAGAAACAAATGACAATGGAGACATGACGATCCAAAATCTATGGGATGCAGCAAAAGCAGCTGTAAGAGGGCAGTTTATAGCAATACAATCCTACCTTAAGAAACAGGAAACATCTCAAATAAACAACCTAACCTTGCACCTAAAGCAATTAGAGAAAGAAGAACAAAAAACCCCCAAAGTTAGCAGAAGGAAAGAAATCATAAAAATCAGATTAAAAATAAATGAAAAAGAAATGAAGGAAACAATAGCAAAGATCAATAAAACTAAAAGCTGGTTCTTTGAGAAGATAAAATTGATAAACCATTAGCCAGACTCATCAAGAAAACAAAGGAGAAGACTCAAATCAATAGAATTACAAATGAAAAAGGAGAAGTAACAACTGATGCTGCAGAAATACAAAAGATCATGAGAGATTACTACAAGCAACTCTATGCCAATAAAATGGACAACCTGGAAGAAATGGACAAATTCTTAGAAATGCACAACCTGCCAAGACTGAAACAGGAAGAAATAGAAAATATGAACAGACCAATCACAAGCACTGAAACTGAAACTGTGATTCAAAATCTTCCAACAAACAAAAGCCCAGGACCAGATGGCTTCACAGACGAATTCTATCAAACATTTAGAGAAGAGCTAAAACCTATCCTTCTCAAACTCTTCCAAAATATAGCAGAGGGAGGAACACTCCCAAAGTCATTCTACGAGGCCACCATCACCCTGATACCTAAACCAGACAAGGATGTTACAAAGAAAGAAAACTACAGGCCAATATCACTGATGAACATAGATGCAAAAATCCTCAACAAAATACTAGCAAACAGAATCCAGCAGCACATTAAACGGATCATACACCACGATCAAGTGGGGTTTATTCCAGGAATGCAAGGATTCTTCAATTTACGCAAATCAATCAGCGTGATACATCATATTAACAAATTGAAGGAGGAAAACCATGCGATCATCTCAATAGATGCAGAGAAAGCTTTCGACAAAATTCAACACCCATTCATGACAAAAACCCTGCAGAAAGTAGGCATATAGGGAACTTTCCTCAACATAATAAAGGCCATATATGACAAACCCACAGCCAATATCGTCCTCAATGGTGAAAAACTGAAAGCATTTCCACTAAGATCAGGAACCAGACAAGGTTGCCCACTCTCACCACTCTTATTCAACATAGTTGTGGAAGTTTTAGCCACAGCAATCAGAGAAAAAAAGGAAATAAAAGGAATCCAAATTGGAAAAGAAGAAGTAAAGCTGTCACTGTTTGCAGATGACATGATACTATACATAGAGAAGCCTAAAGATGCTACCAGAAAACTACTAGAGCTAATCAATGAATTTCGTAAAGTTGCAGGATACAAAATTAATGCACAGAAATCTCTGGCATTCCTATACACTAACGATGAAAAATCTGAAAGTGAAATCAAGAAAACACTCCCATTTACCACTGCAACAAAAAGAATAAAATATCTAGGAATAAACCTACCTAAGGAGACAAAAGACCTGTATGCAGAAAATTATAAGACACTGATGAAAGAAATTAAAGATGATACAAATAGATGGAGAGATATACCATGTTCTTGGATTGGAAGAATCAACATTGTGAAAATGACTCTACTACCCAAAGCAATCTACAGATTCAATGCAATCCCTATGAAACTACCACTGGCATTTTTCACAGAACTACAACAAAAAATTTCACAATTGGTATGGAAACACAAAAGACCCCGAATAGCCAAAGCAATCTTGAGAACGAAAAACGGAACTGGAGGAATCAGGCTCCCTGACTTCAGACTATACTAATCAAGACAGTATGGTACTGGCACAAAAACAGAAAGATAGATCAATGGAACAGGATAGAAAGCCCAGAGATAAACCCACGCACATATGGTCACCTTATCTTTGATAAAGGAGGCAGGAATGTACAGTGGAGAAAGGACAGCTTCTTCAATAAGTGGTGCTGGGAAAACTGGACAGGTACATGTAAAAGTATGAGATTAGATCACTCCCTAACACCATACACAAAAATAAGC
This sequence comes from Monodon monoceros, assembly GCF_005190385.1. NCBI lineage: Eukaryota > Metazoa > Chordata > Mammalia > Artiodactyla > Monodontidae > Monodon > Monodon monoceros. The sequence continues at coordinate 61,185,408 of NW_021703778.1, forward strand.
TCAAAATGGATTAAAGACCTAAATGTAAGGCCAGACACTATCAAACTCTTAGAGGAAAACATAGGCAGAACACTCCATGACATAAATCACAGCAAGATCCTTTTTGATCCATCTCCTAGAGAAATGGAAATAAAAACAAAAATAAACAAATGGGACCTAATGAAACTTCAAAGCTTTTGCACAGCAAAGGAAACCATAATCAAGACGAAACGACAGGCCTCAGAATGGGAGAAAATATTTGCAAATGAAGCATTAATCTCCAAAATTTATAAGCAGCTCATGCAGCTCAATAAAAAAAAAAAAAACAACCCAATCCAAAAATGGGCAGAAGACCTAAATAGACATTTCTCCAAAGAAGATATACAGACTGCCAACAAACACATGAAAGAATGCTCAACATCACTAATCATTAGAGAAATGCAAATCAAAACTACAATGAGATATCATCTCACACCCATTAGAATGGCCATCATCAAAAAATCTAGAAACAATAAATGCTGGAGAGGGTGTGGAGAAAAGGGAACACTCTTGCACTGCTGGTGGGAATGTGAATTGGTACAGCCGCTATGGAGAACAGTATGGATGTTCCTTAAAAAACTACAAATAGAACTACCATATGACCCAGCAATCCCACTACTGGGCATATACCCTGAGAAAACCATAATTCAGAAAGAGTCATGTATCAAAATGTTCATTGCAGCTCTAGTTACAATAGCCCGGAGATGGAAACAACCTAAGTGTCCATCATCGGATGAATGGATAAAGAAGATGTGGCACATATATACAATTGAATATTACTCAGCCATAAAAAGAAACGAAATTGAGCTATTTGTTATGAGGTGGATAGACATAGAGTCTGTCATACAGAGTAAAGTAAGTCAGAAAGAGAAAGACAAATACCGTATGCTAACACATATATATGGAATTTAAGGGAAAAAATGTCATGAAGAACCTAGGGGTAAGACAGGAATAAAGACACAGACCTACTAGAGAATGGACTTGAGAATATGGGGAGGGGGAAGGGTAAGCTGTGACAAAGCGAGAGAGAGGCATGGACATGTATATACACGCTACTGAACATAAGGTAGATAGCTAGTGGGAAGCAGCAGCATAGCACAGGGAGATCAGCTCGGTGCTTTGTGACCGCCTGGAGGGGTGGGATAGGGAGGGTGGGAGGGAGGGAGACACAAGAGGGAAAAGATATGGGAACATATGCATATGTATAACTGATTCACTTTGTTATAAAGCAGAAACTAACACAATTGTAAAGCAATTATACTCCAATAAAGATGTAAAAAAAAAAGATGTGGTACATATATACAGTGGAATATTAGCCATAGAAAGGAACGAAACTGGGTTATTTGTAGAGATTGTGGATGGACCTAGAGTCTGTCACAGAGTGAAGTAAGCCAGAAAGAGAAAAATATCGTATGTTAACGCATATATGTGGAATCTAGAAAAATGGTACAGATGAACATATTTGCAGGGCACGAAGAGAGATGCAGACATAGAGAATAGACATGTGGACACGGTGGGGGGGGAAGGGGAGGGTGGGACGAACTGGGTAATTAGGACTGACATATATACGCTACCATGTGTACAACAGAGAGCTAATGGGAGCATGCTATAAAGCACAGGAAGCTCAGCTCAGTGTTCTGTGACGACCTAGATGGCTGGGTGGGGGTGGAGGGGGAGCGAGGTCTGAGAGGGAGGGGATATATGTGTACATATAGCTGATTCACTTCGTTGTACAGCAGAAACTAACACAACATTGTAAAGCAATTATACTCCAATAAAATAGTTTTTAAATAAAATATAAAAATCTTTCAGTTAAAAAAATAAAAAGCACAGAAAGTAAAAAAAAAAAAAAAAAAAAGAATTTACTTTTAATGTGCAGTACATGCACTTTACAGCCTAAACCCTTGGGTCGCTGAGGAAAACCTTTTGTTGCGGTGGGATCACAGAGAAATACAAAGAGAGGAAATGTGACATTTTGTAGAAGTATAGAGCTGGAAGGGAAATAAATTTGTGAATTCCTCAGCACAGAGCTTCCTATGAGGCTTTCTGTTTCTGATATCTGTGCAGAGAAATGGATTCCCCTTATTGTCCCTTCCACTTTTTTCTCTCCGTCTCTACCAAGTCCTTTCTCTTTCCTTTTTTTCACTCTGTTTTTCTCATACCCAATTCCAATTGCCTGTTCCTTCCCCTACTTTCTGTTCCGAACTGGCCAGGCTCCTGTCAGTTATTTGTGAAATTCTGTGCTGAAGGACAGAAAGATGAGGCAGCTGGCAAGACTGGTCCATCGAGAAAGCACTTTGGGGGACTGACTGGAAGAGAAGGGTTGGTAAATGGTACACAGGTGTCAGCCATTGTTCAATTAAGTCTTGGGTTTACCACTTGATTAATTTTTCATTAGCTATGGTTGCTATGGACTTGACTCAAAGTTCAGCATGTTCCATTTCCACATGGATGCTTAAGAAAAACCACATTCTCACACACACACACGAAAATAGAATTTGTTTCATAGTTGTTTATGACCCTTGATTTTCATCTCTTCTCCATGTGCTCAGCATGTACACCAGGGCAGAGCAAAAGCGAGCCTTCCGTCTCCTCAGTCAGCTCTCTCACCCTGAAGGCCAGTCATCAATCAAGCCTTGATTTTCCTAACATTGATGAGACTGGGCTCTGTATTAGTCAGGGTTCATCAGAGTAAAAGATCCAATAGTGTGTGTTTTTGTGTATTGACAATTGTATCAGCCATTATGAGAGAGAGAGACAGAGACAGAGAGACAGAGAGAGACAGAGGGAGAGAGAGAGAGGGAGGAAGAGAGAGGAAGAGAGAGGGAGGGAGAAGGAGGGAGAGGGAGGAAGAGAGAGAGGGGG
>NW_021703778.1:61193290-61320973 GCF_005190385.1 Monodon monoceros
GGGGGAGAGAGGGGGAGAGAGGGGGAGAGAGGGGGAGAGAGGGATTCATTTTAAGGAACTGGCTCAGGTAATTATCACTGCAGGGCAGACCAGCAGGTTAGAGGCCCAGGAACTTGCAGTTCAAGTCTGAAGGCGATCTGCTGGCAGAATTCCTTCTTGCTCAGGGGAGGTCAATCTTTGTTCTCTTAAGGGCTTCAGCTGATAGGCTGAGTCCCATGCATATTATAGGAGGTGATCTGATTTACTACTCTAAGTCCACTGATTTGAATGTTAATCTCAGCAAAAAAACCACTTTCACAGAAACATCTAGAATAAAGTTGGAACAAATTTCTTCACTTGCTAAGCCTCTTGGTTAGTGATTAGAGAACTAGACAGTTGGTGCACCCGTTGTTAGGAATTTGGATTTGTATTATGATAACTTTAAGTCCTAAGTTATGTTGTGTAAAAGATTCTATCCCGTACCACTGAAAATATTTTCACAGTAATTATGGCTAACGTTTATATTAAAAGCTTAAGATCTGTATATATAGAAGGGTATTTCATTAAGAAGGGGAATATGGGGGAAACGCAGAGAGAAAAATTATGAGAGGGAGATTCTATTAGTTAGTACCTGCTATATGCAATAGGGCAGATAGAAAAGCACAAATATAGCTCCTTGACAGAATTCCCTGACTTTACAAGTTTGTTAGAAAAGAAATCACCATGCACAATACAACTGGAGAAGCATAATATGTTCTAAGCACTACAGTTATGCTCAGAGAGCAATCTGGGTTGGAATAATCTAAGAAGGTTCAGGGAGAAGGTGAGACTTGAGCTAAGATTTATAACGAGCTAGGGGAAGAGGGACAGCCTTCCACAAAAGGAAAACAGCTGGGGGCAAAATTCTGAGGCTTGAGAGAAAGCATCCTTGCTTTGAGGGCACCTGTGGCCCAGGATCAGAAGGGGGAATAAAGGCCTTCAGCTGCAGTCCAGGGACAGGGTAAGAAAGGCTTTGGGGGAGCTTGTCAGGGGACTGCTATCTGACAAGGGCCTTACTCAAGTACTTCTCATTTAGCTAGGGATGGAGCAGGTTACTGAAATTCTGGGCTTCAAAGCAGGGTTTATGTTGAGAATTTTGATACACTAAACTGATGAGAATGGACTAGATTGCAAGGATACAGAAATGGCTTCAGCTGTGCTCCCTCAAGTCGCTTCAGATTTTATCTAGCCTTCTGTCTGACTGGGAGGGAATTGCTTGTTTATTATAGTACCATACAAAGGACGGAGAAAATGTAAATTTTCCATATCAAAGAAGGGGGAGACTGGTGTTGGAGGTTATAGGGTCTTTCAAACCTCCCAGTGGATATCTGTTATGACTATAGCATGCTTCCCACTATTTTCTTTGGGACACAGCTCTCCTTGCTGAACTATAAAGAGAAGGTAAGAGCCAGGTGTGATGCTTATTATACTGCTTTCTTCAACAGCCTAAAAAACTTTCTCACAATTTGGAAGAAGGAGATTTTCAAATTGGTGTGGTAGAAGGAGCACCTGGGCATTTGTGTCTAAAATCTGATGTTCTCACTTAATAGTTTTGTGTCCTCGGAAAACTTCAGTTTTTGTGCCTTTGTTTTTCTATAGGCAAAATAGGGAACTGTGAAAGAGAGGTTCTCCACTGGCTTGTACAGCACCTCCCACCCCCATCACCTCTTGTGGGGCTTTGCAATCCTGTGTGTGTGTCGGGGAGGGTTGCGTTTTAATCGTGTGTGTGTGTGTGTGTGTGTGTGTGCGTGTGCGCGCGTCGGGGAGGCACATCCCGTGCCCGGCACATCCCCCAACCTCACCAACTGCTAACCAAATCATCACTCAGGCTTCCACATGTATTTCACTTCTCGGGGATACCTTCCCTGGTGCCTGTTGCCGTCTTATAATTCTATTGTTTGACTGTTACTTGATTAATATCTGCCCCCCTCCCCGACTCGGTCAACTCCTTAAGGGCAGGGCCCGCAGCACTCACCTAATACTTTCTGAATATAACAGGCGGAGAGCGGATGCACAGGGGAAGAACAAGCGACTCGAAAGCGCGCCTCGCCGGCGTCTTACGTCACCTTGCAACTTCCGTTCCTTCCCGCCCCTCCGGCCACCCCTCCTCCCTGTCCGTGTTTGTTTCCGGCGTTTCAATAAAGCTCGATTCGGCTAGAAGAAGACTGTTCTTCCGGGAAAATGGCGACTCCCGCTCGTTCGCCGGAGTCCCCGCTGGCCGCGGATCCGCCGCCAGCAGCAGGGGCTGCCGAGGACGCCGAGTGCCCGCCGCCTCGCCAGCCTCAGCCCCCGCAGAATGTTCTCGCTGCCCCGCGGCTTCGAGCCCCAAGCTCCCGAGGACTTGGGGCAGCGGAGTTTGGCGGAGCTGCGGGAAATGTTGAAGCGCCAGGAGAGACTTTTGCGCAACGTGTAAGCTTGGGTCCCGCCGAGTCACCGCCGGGCTCCTCGGGTTCAAGCTCCCTGGGACGCGTCCCTCCCCGCCCCCACCCCGATCTCGTCCGTGGAAGGTGACCTTGCTTCAGTCAGGTTCATTCCAGGCCCACGGGCGAGTGGCCGGCCTACAGTCGCAGAGCCGACCGCTTCCAGCCAGGCGCGGGGCGCCTGTGGGGATGGCTTCCTAGCGTTTCAGCTCGTCATCAGCTCCTCGTTGGTTTTACCCAGCTCCTGTGTCGGTTCTCCGAAGGGGGGGATCTGTATCCCAAATCCTTTCTCCTTCCCTCCTCCCCAGTAGTGCCCCAAACATCTAGTCAATTTCATCTGTAGATCCCTATTTTTACAGGAACTGTAGGAAATGGGAAGAGTGGGATAAAAGAGTTGATTTATTAGGCAAAGAAAGTTTGACTCCCATTCAGCTGGTAGACTTAATAGGTTTTAGCAGAGGATCGGTATAATGAAAATGATTTTTTAGGAAGCTGATTTTAGCAGGTCGGTGCAGGATAGTTTGAAGGAATAAGAGGCAGAAGAGAGTAGGAGGATATTTTCAGAGAGGTTCCCAGTAGGGGAGTTGTAAGAAAGTGAACTGGAAGGGTAGTTGTGGGATTGGGAAAACTTCATCAGGTGTAGGATAATTTGAATATGTAGTCGACAGAGATGGCTGAAGTTTCCAGCCTGTATGGAACACCATTAATAAAAATAGGAAAGTTGGGGGAGGGGAATAGGTCTGAGATGGATTTACCAGAGCTGAGTTGATGGAAGAGTTAATTATATCTGATTAAAAGCTGGAGAAGTGGTCAGGAGGCTCAAGAGAGAGAGAGAAGTTTGGGAAAACATGGGCATCGCAACTGGAGACGGATGTTAAGTTAGAATTGGGGGAATGAATGTCGTGTCATAAAGAATAGGGGGCCTGAGATCTAACCTTCCCTTCCCATTTTATTGTATGGCTGAAGAAAAGGAAATCAGAAAAGGAACTTCTGCCACTTAGCAAAAGGGGCAAATGATCACTTGGGGGGCTTCTTACAACTATTTTGACTTTGTGAGAATGGGATTTTAGTCTACAGTGGTGAGTTAACTTTTGGTCTTAGGACCCCTGTTACTCTTAAGACAGCATCCTGAAGAGCTCTTGTGTGTCATATCTACTCATATTTATCAGTCTTAGGAATTACAAGTAAGAATCTTTAAAACACAAGGATACACAAGCACACACATTCTATTAGCCATCAGAGCAATGATATCATCCATATCATGGGGCCTCTGGCAAACTCCCCTGTACTCATGGTAAGAAAATGAGAGTGAAAATGCCAAATAGTATCTTAGTGTTATTATTAAAATAGTTTTGATCTTGCAGATCCATCCACCTCCCCTCCCCATGAAGGTCTTGGAGATCACGCTTTTAAAAACTGATGATTTGGGGGATGTCTTTTATTAGTATCATGCTTAAAATACTTCTGCAGAAATTCTAATTAGATGAGACAAATGAGGCATATTCCCTATTCTTCCTGCAGCCCCTTCTTTTTGGGGGGTATTTGGATAATGATTCTCTTATTTCATTCCTGTTTTGGGCCAGTTGGAAATTGGATTTTTGACTTAAAGATTGATTCTTCTCCCTTTGAGAATAATGCTTTTTTGTCTGTATATCTCAAGTTTAAAAACACGGCTGTCTCTAATGTATACTGTTCTTTTCCTTTTGCCAGAAAATTCATTTGCAAATTGCCCGACAAAGGTAAAAAGATCTTAGACTCCGTCGCCAAACTGAAAGCTGCCATTGCAGAACGTGAAGAAGTTAGAGGAAGAAGTGAACTCTTTCATCCCATTAGTTTAGACTGTAAGGAGAGGCAAAAAGCGATTACAGCTGTTGATGGGGACACAGATAAGGCCCAGAATTCTGACCAGATACTTGATACTTCATCACCAGTTCCTGGCTGTTCCTCTGTAGCTAACATCACATCATCTCAGACAACCTCACAACAACAGGGACTGGCACGTCCGACTCTCGGAGGCGATGCTGAGGCCCCTGAGGCGGAACACACAGTGAGCGAACGCCCAGCTTCCAGCATCAGAGCTGCCACGCCTTCCTCATCTGCAGCTAGTGAGCTCCTCACTCAGCATCGTGCTTCAAGTCAAGTGGAGGGTCATCCTAGCAGCTCGGGCGACCTGTTTATTGATAGGTTACAAAGGATCACCATTGCAGACCCCGTTGAACACCACTCAGAAGAAAACCAGAGTCCTGAGAACGTGGCCGGCCTTTGCAGTGGGCTGCAGAAGAAGCCTCATTACATGGAAGTGCTAGAAATGCGAGCCAAAAACCCCATGCCCCTACAGCATAAATTTAAAACCAATGTGTAAGTACCATCAGAAGCAGGCTTGTCACAGGAGCATAATGTCTGTTAAACTCAAAAAACTGGGAGAATGCTTTAAGGTCAGTGGACTTGGTGTGAGAACTACTTGTACTTGGGAATGAGGGTATTGTGGAAACAGGGAAACTAGCCTGGCTGGAGTGGAGGATTCATGTTGAAAAATGCTTTAGTTTTTTTAGCCAAATAATTGAAAAGGTCTTCAATGACAGATGGAGTGTTAAATTTCAGGAGACTTCAGCAATGTCTCATATTAAACATGGAGTTAGAGAATTTATTACAGTTTTTTCCAGAACCATTTTCTGGTATGTAGTTCCCCCTTTGACTAGACTGTAAGCTAAGGGGAAAACAACTGCAGGAGCTGATAGCCTTTCTCAGTAAAAAATATTTGTGTGCTCACTACATGTAAGCAGCAGACGCTGTGGCCGTACAAGAGTAAAGATTCTGCTCCTTATGGCGTTTACGACCTAGATGAGGACTCGTGGCTTACACGCTTGGAAGAACGTTAAACTGTATAATAATTTCAGGAGGAAGGGAGCTGAGGAGGGGTTAAAAAAACTGAAAACAGATTTGGGCAGGAGGAGCAAATGAACCCTGCTTCTAAGGTCCTTGTCATAGTTTTGTGTCCGAGATCTTCAGAAAAACAAAAGCTCTTTGCAAAGAGTGTTATTTATTTATATGCAAATATAACATTCAAATCAGGGAGTAGATTTATAAGAATGTAACATCAGATACAAAGTCTAACCACTACTGCCTTTCTTTGAAAAACTGAAAGCCTATATAGGTAAAAATACTTAAAACCAATTTTTTTGTTATAGAGACTTTAAAGTTTAGTCCTATCTTACCATTCATTTTTATAACCTCAAAACTATTTCTTCTGCATAGAAAACCAGAATTATCTTACATTAATTTTTAGTTAGGAATAAAAAGTAATCGTTGATTATTTGGTCATCTTGTGCGTGGTGAGGTATCTTTCCTCACTTCTAGGGAGGCAGAAGACCAGAAGCATCATCTAGTCAATATATACAGCAGAGAATACACTGATCCTGGTTCTGTTTTATGGTCATTTAGCTGGAAGTGGGAGGAGAGTAAGGGAGTATCAGTGGAGGGTTCCCAAGGGAAGTTTATGAGAGACAGAGACAGAAGTGCAGTTATCAACAGGCTGGGCCTTGGTAAGTCAGGCTGTAGAAAAATGGAGGTTGGGAGGTGGGATAAGGGTGTCCTTTGGCTTCTTTTCTACTCTTCCTTTGGCCTCCTACATGCTCTTCTGGCTCTTCTGGATGCTGGAGGCCACCCATCATCTACTTCTAGTCCAAGTCTTCCCAGAACTTCAGATTTGTGTAGCTGTGAAACCTGACCGTGTGGGGGTGATCTGTGGCACCTTAGGTTTACCAGGTACAAAGTAGAACTCATTTCTTCCCAAACTACTTTCTCCCATATTCCCTAAGTCAGCAGTGCCACTACCTTCTTTCTTTCCCTCCTTTCCATATCTGCTAGCCATGGAACCTGACAGTATATTTCCTTGACCTTCAACTCTAATCATTGTTATGTTCATCGTTTCTCCTGTCAAAGTGAAGACTCTCATTGCTCTCTTAGGCTATAGTTGTGGTCTGTCCTGGCCTAGTCTTAACTCTATCAGTCCATCCTCTCCACTGCTGCCATAGTGCAGTTTGTAAATGTAAACCTGAACCTGTTACATAGAATAGAAGTCTTCTCTGTGGACTGGACCCAGCCTACTCCGCCAGCTGTATCTTGCTGCCTTTTCCATTTTCTCCACTTCCAGTGCTTCCTGTGTGCTGCAGCCCTGTCACTCCTCACTCCCCGCTGGGATGCCATCAGGGATCCCATAATTTACATGCCGAATTCTTATTATTCTGAAACTCCTCAAATTGCCCACTTTTTTTTTTTTTTTTGGCGGTACACGGGCCTCTCACTGTTGTGGCCTCTCCCGTTGCGGAGCACAGGCTCCAGACGCGCAGGCTCAGCGGCCATGGCTCACGGGCCTAGCCGCTCTGCGGCACGTGGGATCTTCCCGGACCGGGGCACGAACCCGTGTCCCCTGCATCGGCAGGTGGACTCTCAACCACTGCGCCACCAGGGAAGCCCCTGCAAATGTTTTTGAATGAAGAAAATGAAAACAGACTTCAGCTCAAGTATAAGCTGAAGAGAGAAGGGAAAGGCAAAGAGTCTATCTAAACCTATTATCTGTTAGAGCCACACGTTGTCAAATTACTTGCCAAAAAGGTGCCAATTTAAATATTTCTGTTTTTCAGGTAAATATGTTAAAAAAAAAGTTTTATTTACACATGTAAATAGTGGTAAAGGGCTTACTATTACTTTTGTAGAAGAATTAATTGCCAAGGTTAAAGGCCACATTTGTGTGTATGAATGTTGCAAATACGTGTCTATGAAAAGGAAGTAGTCTGGTGGTGTAACATAAGTGTTGCTTCCTTCAGATTACCTTCACATCAACGTGATTCGTTGAGTCCTTGTCAGAGGAGGGGGTCTCCTGTCTCCTCAGAAGAGAGACGGCACAGGGACAGGAAGCATCTCGATGACATCACAGCAGCCCGGCTTCTGCCACTCCACCACATGCCTACACAGCTGCTCTCCACAGAAGAGTCGCTGGCACTTCAGAAACAGCAGAAACAGAGTTATGAGGTATTTAGGATATGACTTGTTTCTTGTCTGCATGTTGGACGCTGCTTGAGTAAGTCAGAATTTACTCCAGGTTGTTCCAGGGAGAGTGGGATTTAGTAGAAGGGATTAGGTGCTAGAGACATGGTTAGCTGACGACATCAGGTCTCAGATGTGTGCCTCTAGCTTGCAGAGTCTCACGTTTTTTGGAACTGCAGGGAACAGCTACCTGTGACATCAAGGTGGTATTTTCCAGGAAATATGGGGAGACTACTGCAAAATTTCACATCTCTGAAAGCCCAGGCTGTAGGTAGCAGTAGTATCTCTTCTTGGTCTTCCACCTTAAGAAACCTATGCGAGAGCTTGTCAGTGGTGGAATCTGATTGGAACCCTGCTAAGAGAATCAAGGAAGTGCGGTTTCCAAGCCCCTTCAATACAGGGAGAGCAGGAGAGGGATGGGGAGGTAGTGGTGTGTTAGGAACAGACGGGGTCGGATACACAGGCCTGCAGGCCCTTGTGAAGACTGAAGCATCTTCTACTTTTGGTCACTTAATTTTGGATAGCACTTTCTTCAAAGATCTGTGTGTTCTGCATGGAACTTTAAATATGTATGTTGACAGTCTGGGTATAAAATAATGGGATGGGAGAAAATTAAGTGTGAGGACCATTGGGAGGAAAGAAAGGGTCTGATATACTTGAATAGTAATAATTAGAGCCTCCAGGAAAATAGCAGCCAAACCTAGTTTTGCTTAGGTAGATTTTAATGGGGTACAATATGTCACTTACTACAAAATTAGGTTGTTATTCTGCCTTGGCTTTCCATAAAAGCTCCGTTGGCATGGACTGGGATTTTCAAGGCACTCCTTTTTAAAAGCCAGTTTTCTTCCTCTCAGTGCATTCAAGTTATTGCCTGGTTGTAACTAAGCATTGAGGAATTATTTTTTAAGTTGTCTATTTGATCCTAAATGCCTGTCCGAAGTTATTTTTAGGCTGAATTAAACCATTCAGTTTGGAATTGGTTTCCTTGGTAGTACTAGTTCCACTTCAGTCCCACCTACCTGTGCTATCCGTGGCCTTAGGGGAGGGACATAAACAAGTTCCAGTGGTTTGGGGGGGCAGTCTGAGAAAAGTGAAGAGCCAGAGTAGGAATGAGCATTGCCACCTGCCATCAGTCAGCGACGGTGTCTTTGCGTATAAAAGCACAGTGCCAATGTCTAAGACTTACTTAGACTTTTTACTGCATAGTACTTTTCATGGGAGTTAATTTGGAGAGGGATAATCAGTTTTTAGTATTCTTTGATTTTCGTTGTGGCATCGAAATGTAACTCTCAAGCCTGGAAGCCATGATTTAATCTAGGAAAGAAGATTCTTCCAGTTGGAGGATCAGTACAGCATTAGTGATTTTTGACATTTGATAGCTCAGATTGTTCTTCAGGGTTGTATATACACATGCACGTGCCCACATACTTGAAAATGTTTTCATGTTTATAACTGTCGTAGTGCTAAGCTGAGTCCTCAGTTTCTCATGTAGAGGTGGATATTTCAGTGCACATGGTTTATCAGTGGAAGTCTGTCATCACCACTATAGCAGGCTAGTAGTAGCTCTCCCCAGCCCTGCCGTGTGGTGTCTGTGGTAGACACAGAGTGTGGTAGAGAACACTGACTGGGCTGGAATGCCCCTTTATTTCCGGTTGTGTTCCAATGACTTCCCATTGAAAAATTGTAGGGAAAAGGTGTGAGTGTATAATTTTTGCTTCATTTTTTGTTTTAAAGGAGATGCAAGCCAAGCTCGCAGCACAAAAATTAGCTGAAAGACTGAATATTAAAATGCAGAGCTATAATCCAGAAGGGGAGTCTTCGAGGAAATACCAAGAAGTAAGGGATGAAGGCGATGATCAGTCCTCCGATGACGAATTCTGAAGATGGGCATTTGGATCTTCTCCTAAATCTCTGCCTGTTGAGATCTCATTATCTTACATCAGACTTTCTAACAAGTATCAAGATCAGTGTCAGACATGGTTGAGAGAAAGAGTTTTGTCAAGTTACAACAAGGAAGCTATAAAAATAGCCCACTTTCAGAAGTTAACTTTCATGTGCTTGAAGAGTTTAATATTTGAATATTGTGTTTAATCACATTATATTAAACTTTTGCAGTATGTCGTGTGTTGGTCTGATACTTTAGTATATAGTAGAGCACATTTTTTTCTCTAAGCCAAATGAAAGCAGGTGATTAACTGCTTTTTTCTTTATACTTACCTCTACCAAATAGCATTTATTACATGTCTTTCAGTGAATTATTTAGTTGTCCCAGGCATCACCTAAAATGAATTACGAAAATATAGTTCTCTCCTTTTTTGAGTAATGAAGGGAGCAATCTAGAGAATTTTGTGCATGTTGCATGGGGCTGTTACAGGATTGGATGTGAAATACCAAGGAAGACACTTATAGAAAATGCTTAAAACGTTTGTTTCCTTCTGTCTTCCCTTAGGAAAAATGTTTTCTTTCTTCTGATTAGGAATAAGGGGTACTTTTAGTTGATGCTGGAGGGTGGGTGGTCTTTCTAGGTGACCAGATTTGTCTGGAGTAACATGAACAGGAAAAGTCTAAGATGACTGATGTACGTGAAGGGAGTAGCTGTTCATAGGCCTGGCCTGACTTGACTTCATTGTTCTAACATGATAGGTTCAGTTTGATAAGAAAACCAAAAATTTTTTTAAAGCTACCATTGGTTTGTTATCAATACGTTGCTTTTCCGCCCCCCCAGATGAGGCTTATGTACACTGCAGAAACCTCAATCTCATATATATGCAATTTTAAAGGACCATGGTTGTCTCCAGAGAAATTAACACATATGTTATCAAAGTTTTCTTTGTCTAATATGTTGGCGCCTTTAAACACTGTTGAAAGAATAAAATATTAGAGCAACTTCAAAATGCTAATAGTGATGTTTTACTGGTGCTTGATTAAATGTAACTTAACTTTAAAGGAGACTTTGTTTATGAAATTTGATCAAGAATACATTTAGGCAGATGTACATGTGATAGGAAGGGCTCAGTTCTATGTCATGTCCTTCTAGGAATGGCTACTGCTTTCCATCTCCCTTTTGCCCTCCTCCCAACAAAAAGCAAATGTAGAAATACGCTGAGCAAACAATTCCATTATTTTTAGTTTTTAAAACTAATTGTAAATGATTTCACATCCTAAAGTTATTTGATGCTCCTTCTTTGTAGAATGAATACATGTTATTTCTGGAAAGCTGGATCATGGGAGGGCTCACATGCACATACACACAGTCCCCCTGTAGTCCCACCACTGAGAGGGGGCCTCTGTTAACATTTGGGTACGTGTACATACGCATACCTTTCTATGCATAGCTATACATTTCTATTTTCAATAATACAATCATACACTGGTTAACAGTCTGCTCTATACACTGTAAACATTTTCACATATTAAATATTTTGCATTTTAGATAGCTGCAGAATATTCCATTTTATGGGTGTACTGTAACTTTTAAAATCAACTTGTTGGTAAGTGAGGAAAACTGAGGCATAGCAGTAGGTTTCCATATCTAGCAAGGGAAGGAATCAGGCCTCAAACTCAAGCCATCATCCAACCCCAAAGCCAATGCTCTTCACCAATGAATGTTTATCCTGAGAACGACCCCCAGAAGACAAAATGATATCAACAAACCGACTGGAGAAGAACCAAGATGGCGGAGTAGAAGGACATGCTCTCACTCCCTCTTGCAAGAACACCAAAATCACAACTAGCTGCTGGACAGTCATCGACAGGAAGACACTGGAACTCACCAAAAAAGATACCCCACATCCAAGACAAAGGAGAAGCCACAATAAGACAGTAGGAGGGGCGCAATCACAGTAAAATCAAATCCCATAACTGCTGGGTGGGTGACTCACAGACTGGAGAACACTTATAGCACAGAAGTCCACCCACTGGAGTGAAGGTTCTGAGCCCCACGTCAGCCTTCCCAACATGGGGGTCTGGCAACGGGGGGAGGAATTCCTAGAGAATCAGACTTTGAAGCCTAGTGGGAATTGACTGCAGGACTTAGACAGGACTGGGGTAACAGAGGATCCACTCTTGGAGGGCACACACAAAGTAGTGTGCACATCGGGACCCAGGGGAAGGAGGAGTGACCCCAGGGGAGACTGAACCAGATCTACCTGCTAGTGTTGGAGGGTCTCCTGCAGAGGCGGGGGTGGGGGCGCTGTGGCTCACTGTGGGGACAAGGACACTGGCAGCAGAAGTTCTGGGAAGTACTTAGCGTGAGCCCTCCAAGAGTCTGTCATTAGCCCCACCAAAGAGCCCAGGTAGGCTCCATTGTTGGGGTGCCTCAGGCCAAACAACCAACAGGGAGGGAACCCAGCCCCACCCATCAGCAGACGAGCTGATTAAAGTTTTACTGAGCTCTGCCCACCAGAGCAACACTCAGCTCTACCTACCACCAGTCCCTCCCATCAGGAAGCTTGCACAAGCCTCTTAGATAGCCTCATCCACCAGAGGGCAGACAGCAGAAGCAAGAAGAACTACAATCCTGCAGCCTGTGGACAAAAACCACATTCACAGAAAGATAGACAAGATGAAAAGGCAGAGGGCTATGTACCAGATGAAGGAACAAGATAAAACCCCAGAAAAACAACTAAATGAAGTGGAGATAGGCAACCTTCCAGAAAAAGAATTCAGAATAATGATAGCGAAGATGATCCAGGACTTTGGAAAAAGAATGGAGGCAAAGATTGAGAAGATGCAAGAAATGTTTAACAAAGACCTAGAAGAATTAAAGAACAAACAAACAGAGATGAATACAATAACTGAAATGAAAACTACACTAGAAGGAATCAATAGCAGAATAACTGAGGCAGAAGAACGGAAAAGTGACCTGGAAGACAGAATAGTGGAATTCACTGCCACAGAACAGAATAAAGAAAAAAGAGTGAAAAGAAATGAAGACAGCCTAAGAGACCTCCGGGACAACATTAAACGCAACAACGTTCACATTATAGGGGTCCCAGAAGGAGAAGAGAGAGAGAAAGGACCCGAGAAAATATTTGAAGAGATTATAGTCGAAAACTTCCCTAACATGGGAAAGGAAATAGCCACCCAAGTCCAGGAAGCGCAGAGAGTTCCAGGCAGGATAAACCCAAGGAGAAACATGCCGAGACCCATAGTTATCAAATTGGCAAAAATTAAAGACAAAAATTATTGAAAGCAGCAAGGGAAAAAACGACAAATAACATACAAGGGAACTCCCATAAGGTTAACAGCTGATTTCTCAGCAGAAACTCTACAAGCCAGAAGGGAGCGGCCTGTTGTATTTAAAGTGATGAAAGGGAAGAACCTACAACCAAGATTACTCTACCTGGCAAGGACCTCGTTCAGATTCGATGGAGAAATCAAAAGCTTTACAGACAAGCAAAAGCTAAGAGAATTCAGGACCACCAAACCAGCTCTACAACAAATGCTAAAGGAACTTCTTTAAGTGGGGAACACAAGAGAAGAAAAGGATCTACAAAAACAAACCCCAAACAATTAAGAAAATGGTCATAGGAACATACATATTGATAATTACCCTAAACGTGAATGGATTAAATGCTCAAAACAAAAGACACAGGCTTGCTGAATGGATATAAAAACAAGACCCATCTATATGCTGTCTATAAGAGACCCACTTCAGACCTAGGGACACATACAGACTGAAAGTGAGGGGATAGAAAAAGATATTCCAAGCAAATGGAAATCAGAAGAGAGCTGGAGTAGCAATTCTCCTATCAGACAAAATAGACTTTAAAATAAAGATTATTACAAGAGACAAAGAAGGACTCTACCTAATGATCAAGGGATCGATCCAAGAAGAAGATATAACAATTGTAAATATTTATGCACCCAACATAGGAGCATCTCAATACATAAGGCAAATGCTAACAGCCATAAAAGAGGAAATCGACAGTAACACAATAATAGTGAGGGACTTTAACACCTCACTTACACCAATGGACAGATAATCCAAAATGAAAATAAATAAGGAAACAGAGCTTTAAATGACACAATAGACCAGATAAATTTAATTGATATTTATAGGACATTCCATCCAAAAACAGCAGATTACACTTTCTTCTCAAGTGCGTATGGAACATTCTCCAGGATAGATCACATCTTGGGTCACAAATAAAGCCTCAGTAAATTTAAGAAAATTGAAATCATATCAAGCATCTTTTCTGACCACAACGCTATGAGATTAGAAATGAAATACAGGGAGAAGAACGTAAAACACAAACACATGGAGGCTAAAGAATACATTACTAAATAACCAACAGATCACTGAAGAAATCAAAGAGGAAATCAAAAAATACCTAGAGACAAAAGACAATGAAAACATGATGATCCAAAACCTATGGGATGCAGCAAAAGCAGTTCTAAGAGGGAAGTTTATAGCTATACAAGCCTACCTCAAAAAACAAGAAAAATCTCAAGTAAACAATCTAACCTTACACCTAAAGGAACTAGAGAAAGAAGAACAAACAAAATCCAAAGTTGGCAGAAGGAAAGAAATCATAAAGATCAGAGCAGAAATAAATGAAATAGAAACAAAGAAAACAATAACAAAGATCAATAAAACTAAAAGCTGGTTCTTTGAGAAGATAAAGTTGATAAACCATTAGCTAGACTGATCAACAAAAAGAGGGAGAGGACTCAAATCAATAAAATTAGAAATGAAAAAGGAGAAGTTACAACAGACACCACAGAAATACAAAGCATCTTAAGAGACTACTACAAGCAACTCTATGCCAATGCCAATAAAATGGACAACCTTGAAGAAATGGACAAATTCTTAGAAAGGTATAAACTTCCAAGACTGAACCAGGAAGAAACAGAAAATATGAACAGACCAATCACAGGTAATGAAATTGAAACTGTGATTAAAAATCTTCCAACAAATAAAAGTCCAGGACCAGATGGCTTCCCAGATGAATTCTATCAAACATTTAGAGAAGCGCTAACACCCATCCTTCTCAAACTCTTCCAAAAAATTGCAGAGGAAGGAACACTCCCAAACTCATTCTATGAGGCCAACAACACCCTGATACCAAAACCAGACAAAGATACTACAAAAAAAGAAAATTACAGACCAATATCACTGATGAATATAGATGCAAAAATCCTCAACAAAATACTCGCAAACAGAATCCAACAACACATTAAAAGGATCATACACCATGATCAAGTGGGATTTATCCCAGGGATGCAAGGATTCTTTAATATATGCAAATCAATCGATGCAATACACCACATTAACAAAGTGAAGAATAAAAACCACATGATCGGGCTTCCCTGGTGGCGCAGTGGTTGAGAGTCCGCCTGCCGATGCAGGGGACACGGGTTCGTGCCCTGGTCCAGGAAGATCCCACATGCCGCGGAGCGGCTGGGCCCATGAACCATGGCCGCTGAGCCTGCGCATCCGGAGCCTGTGCTCCGCAACGGGAGAGGCCACAACAGTGAGAGGCCCGCGTACCGCAAAACAAACAAACAAACAAAAAAACCCATATGATCATCTCAATAGATGCAGAAAAAGCTTTTGACAAAATTTCACACCCATTTATGATAAAAAGCACTCCAGAAAGTGGGCAGAGAGGGAACCTACCTCAACGTAATAAAGGCCATATACGACAAACCCACAGCAAACATCATTCTCAATGGTGAAAAACTGAAAGCATTTCCTCTAAGATCAGGAATGAGACAAGGATGTCCCCTCTCACCACTATTATTCAACATAGTTTTGGAAGTCCTAGCCACGACAATCAGAGAAGAAAAAGAAATAAAATGAATAAAAATTGGAAGAGGAAGTAAAACTGTCACTGTTTGCAGATGACATGATACTATACATAGAGAATCCTAAAAATGCCACCAGAAAACTACTAGAGCTAATCAATGAATCTGGTAAAGTTGCAGGATACAAAGTTAATGCACAGAAATCTCTTGCATTCCTATACACTAATGATAAAAAATCTGAAAGAGAAATTATGGAAACACTCCCAGTTGCCATTGCAACAAAAAGAATAAAATACCTAGGAATAAACCTACCTAGGGAGACAAAAGACCTGTATGCAGAAAACTATAAGACACTGATGAAAGAAATTAAAGATGATACCAACAGATGGAGAGATACACCATGTTCTTGGATTGGAAGAATCAATATTGTGAAAATGACTATACTACCCAAAGCAATCTACAGATTCAATGCAATCCCTATCAAATTATCAATGGCATTTTTTACAGAACTAGAACAAATCATCTTAAAATTTGTATGGAGACACAGAAGACCCCGAATAGCCAAAGCAGTCTTGAGGGAAAAAAACGGAGCTGGAGGAATCAGACTCCCTGACTTCAGACTATACTACAAAGCTACACTAACCAAGACAATATGGTACTGGCACAAAAACAGAAACATAGATCAATGGAACAAGATAGAAAGCCCAGAAATAAACCCACGCACGTATGGTCAACTAATCTATGACAAAGGAGGCAAAGATATACGATGGAGAAAAGACAGTCTCTTCAGTAAGTGGTGCTGGGAAAACTGGACAGCTACATGTAAAAGAATGAAATTAGAACACTCCCTAACACCATACACAAAAATAAACTCAAAATGGATTTGAGACTGAAATGTAAGACCAGACACTGTAAAACTCTTAGAGGAAAACATAGGAAGAACATTCTCTGAGATAAATCACAGCAAGATCTTTTTTGATCCACCTCCTAGAGTAATGGAAATAAAAACAAAAATAAACAAATAGGACCTAATGAAACTTCAAAGCTTTTGCAAAGAAAAGGAAACCATAAACAAGATGAAAAGACAACACTCAGAATGGGAGAAAATATTCACAAACGAATCAACGGACAAAGGATTAATCTCCAAAATATATAAACAGCTCTTGCAGCTCAATATTAAAGAGACAAACAACCCAATCCAAAAATGGCAGAAGACCTAAATAGACATTTCTCCGAAGAAGACATACAGATGGCCAAGAGGCACATGAAAAGCTGCTCAGCATCACTAATTATTAGAGAAATGCAAATCAAAACTACAATGAGGTATCACCTCACACCAGTTAGAATGGGCATCATCAGAAAATCTACAAACAACAAATGCTGGAGAGGGTGTGGAGAAAAGGGAACCCTCTTGCACTGTTGGTGGGAATGTAAATTGATAGAGCCACTATGGAGAACAGTATGGACGTTCCTTAAAAAACTAAAAATAGAATTACCATATGATCCAGCAATCCCACTACTGGGCATATACCCAGAGAAAACCATAATTCAAAAAGACACATGCACCCCAATGTTCACTGCAGCACTATTTACAATAGCCAGGTCATGGAAGCAACCTAAATGCCCATTGACAGATGAATGGATAAAGATGTTGTGGTACATATGTACAATGGAATATTACTCAGCCATAGAAAAGAACAAAATTGAGTTATTTGTTGAGAGGTGGATGGATCTATAGACTGTCATACAGAGTGAAGTAAGTCATAAAGAGAAAAACAAGTATCATATATTAACGCATGTATGTGGAACCTAGAAAAATGGTACAGATGAACCAGTATGCAGGGCAGAAATTGAGACACAGATGTAGAGAACAAACGTATGGACACCAAGGGGGGAAAACCGTAGTAGGGTGGGTGGTGTGTTGTGCTGAATTGGGCGATTGGGATTGACATGTATACACTGATGTGTATAAAACTGATGACTAGTAAGAACCTGCAGTATAAGAAAACAAAAACAAACAAAAAAATTAATACTAAACTTTCTTTGGCTTATTTGTATGGAAATATGTTAATATAAATGTTTCAGACATTACATGAAATTTCTAAAAATCTTATATGTTCTGGTATAATGTTAAAAGTCATAATTCTAGTTATTACTTTAAAATGTAAATTTCAGAAATAACTAAAAAATAAATAAAATCAACTTGTTTCACAATTTGTTAATTATAATGTAACCTGAAAACAGTGATGAGATCAACATGTTAAAATATAATTACATCTGTATAAAAGTGATTTATTTCCAAAAGGTACCTTTCTAGAAGTGAATTGCTAGGTGAAAGTATAAGTTTTTGAGGCTTGATATCCATTACTCCCCACAAAGACTGTTTCCTTTGACATTCCCACTAGCAATATATCAAACTCCCAGAATTGCAAATTGCTATTTTAAGATATTTGCCAATAACTGCAGAAAAGGACTACCTTTAAAATGTGTGTTTCTCTGATAACAAACGAAGGTTGAGAGTTTTTTCACGTTTATTGACCATTTACATTCATTGTTTCAACCATTGCTTAGTCATATCTTTCGTATATTCTCTTGGAGAGTTTGCCATTTTTATTGGTTTATATGTTTTTTTATGAATTAAGATGTCCATTTGTTTTCATGTGTTGTTACTGTTTTCATGTGTTACTTGCCTTTTAATACAGTTGATGGTGTTTCTGTGTAGAAGTTGTTTCCTTTAGGAGTCTACCTTTGCAGGTGTGCTAGAGCCTGCCTTCCCTACCCCAAGGATGGTTACAGATTTATCCTTATTTTCTTTTAGTACTTTAAAAAAATTCACTTTTATACTTATTTTTAACTCAGAAGGAAATTTTTAATCCATCTCAAATTTGTTTGGGAATATTGTATGAGACGAGGTTTAATTTTAAAAAAATTTTCACTGTACTGGTATAGAATATTAAATTCCTCTGTTTTTTGTGTCTTGAACCTATTTCTGGCCCTTCTAGTTTTCCACACTATTTTAGTAATTATGGCTCTAATCACTGTTAATATTTCATAGTACAAGTTCTCTCTCATTCTTTTAAATTTTGTGAAATATACAGAAAAGTACATAAAACAGATATGTACATAAAACAGATATGCAGTTTAATGGGTGAAGCCAACAGCTATGTAATCACAAACCAGATGCAGAAAAGCCACTGCCAGCACTCCAAAATCTCCCTGTGTGTCCCCTCTAGCCTTGCCTTTGTCTCCCAGAGGTAACTACTATTATGACTTTATGGCAATACTCCCCTTTTAGAAAATAGTTTTACTGGTTATGTGTGCAACAATATGATTAGTTTGTTTTGCCTACTTTTGACATATAAAAATGGAATCACACTGTATGTTGTGTCTGGTATCTTTCACTCGACATTGCTTATATAATTCACATCGCGTGTTGGTGTGATTTATTCATTTTCATTACTGTATGATGTGCCATTTCCTTAGTACCACTTTATTTTACTGCGACGGGCACTTCTATAGTGATTTCAGTTTTTGGCTATTATAAGCAATGCTGCAACGAGCATCTTTGCGCGCATAAACACATTTCTGTAGGGCATTTACCTAGGAGTTTAATTGCTGGATTATGAGGCAGGCATATCTTTAACATTTAATATCCCTCTCCTTTTCCCCTGCTGTGTATGAGGCCAGTTCACCAACACTTGATATTGCCAGACTTTAACTTTGGCCAGTGTGATGCTGAGACATTCATTGTGGTTTTATTTTGCATTTCTCTAATTAGAAACAAATTTGAGCATCTGCCTATGTTCATTGGTCACTGCAATTCTTCTTTTGAAAAGTGCCCATTCAAAACTTGTCTCTGTTGTGTTCATGTCAGCTGTCTTTTACTCATTGATTTGTATATATTCTTGGTACTAATCATTATTGAGTTACATCTGTTGTAAATATCTTCTCCTTCTCTGATTATTTTTCATTCTCGTCATGGTTTTTTGATGAATAAAAATTCTTCATTTTAATGGCAAATCTATTCTTCTTTTACGTTGTCTTTTGTATCTTTTTTTTAAGGAATATTTTCCTATCTTTAAGTCATGAAAATATTATCTTTTAAAATCTTTTCATTTAAAAAATGCTTTATAATTTTCCATTCTTACTATGTTATGTTTTGATTCCCCCCTGGGATGTATTTGTGACTGTGTGAGGAAGGGTCTTTTGTATAGCTGCTGGTCCTGGCACTATGCAGTGCCCTTCTGCCATTCATCAAGCATCTGTATAAGCCTCTGGTCCTTTCTGGGTCCTCTTTCTCCATTCCATTAATCTATTTGGGCTAATATTACACTACTTTATTTATGATAGCTTTATGATAATGCTGGAGTAAAGCCTGCCATCCTATTCAAGAGTGTGTTGGCTATTTTTGGCCCTTTGCATTTTTAAATTTAAATAAATTTTAGAATCAGCTTGCCATGTTCCACAAAATAAAACAACATGTCTATGTCTCTCTCTCTCTCTCTCTCTATATATATATATGTGTGTGTGTGTGTGTGTGTGTGTGTCTATATATATATATATGTCTCTCTCTATATAAATATGTCTATATATATGTCTATATATATATATCCTTGGTAGTACAAATCTCCATTTTCAAAAAACTGCTCGATATTCTGATATTAATTAACTTTTTATTTCTGTATTTTGAGACTTAGGAGATTTGGACACTTGCCATTTATAAACTAACTTACTCTTTCAACTAGGATGACTATTATTAGTCTATACAAGTTAAACAGAAAATTCACAATGCTGTTTTAGTGTAGATAACTAAAGTATTGTGTAGTTTTGATTGAGAAGAGTTAGTAAGTATGAAAGAATTTTTTAAAAAATATTAAAGCTGTGTTTAGACAGGAAAAATAGACTGAATCTGCAGTCATGAACTCTTACCTTCAATTTTCAAGGGATTATGTTAAGAGAAGAAAGTAAAGTGCTAAAATTTGGGGCTTTACCGGATCTGTGGAAGAGGTTCCGAGGATTAATCTCATTACATAATAGTTATCTATAAGGTAATTTTCATTTTCATAGGACCTGGCTCTAATCCACATTGCATTCTCTGGGGAGCCAGGAGCTGTGAGTCAAGGTGTAGGTAGATAGCTTGTGGGATTATCCCTGTTTCCTGTAACAGGGATTGAAGTCATTTGCTCAAGGGCACTAAGAGCAGCGAAGAAAAGAACCCAGCACTTGAGACTTCTGGGCGCTGGACCCATGGATACCACAAATCAAGGTCTCGTGTGGGCTTTAAAAAGTGCTACCACTAAGCAAGAGCTCAGGTTACTCCGGCGGTATTTGTCCTGTCTCTATGACTTACACTGCAAAAGAGTTTTTTTTCTTCTGATAAGTTTTGTACCTGGAATGTTTTATTTTTCAGCATCTTACAACTGTGTGACCATTTTGGCCACTGCTGGTATCTTGACCCCTCCCTCCTCACTTGGTACCGTAGTTGACTGCATAAATACTTTTAGGAGAAGAGATGCCAGTGAAAGTGACATCCGGTATCATGGGCTTTCTTCAGAGGACCCAGTAAATCTTGCGGTTGACAATTTGCAGGCTTTGTGACAATTTATAACACTAAAAGGAAGTAAAATTGTTAGAAAAAAAAATGATTCTGTCTTTGTGTAGGAAAAGTTGAGAGTGCCTATGCTAAATAAATGAAAGGGTTCTACATCCCGCTTTTATGAGGAGCATATAGAGTCATCTACAAAATATGGCAAATTGTGTTATTGATTAGCTCTTTGACAGGGAGGGGAAACTTAAAGCTATTATTTTAATTTCTGGCTAAAGTGAGGAAGCTTTGATACAGGGCCGATGAAATAAACCTCGTGTTGGATAATACTGAACTAGAGCCAGACCACAAATCAGAAGCGATTCTGAAAGCACAGCATAAAAGCCTGAACAATTAAATATGATCTATTACATCCCAGATGATTTTAGAAAACTTGGAATTAAAAAAAGGCAAAAAAGAGGGTAAGCCACTGGAATAGCATTAGATTATTAGATTTAGGATTTAAATGCCACTATTTCCTTTGAATCCAGTGGGAAGTTCTATACTCTCCTGACTCTTTAGTCTGTAAGATGGGGTCAGTGACCCCTTATCTAATGTATGGGGTATGTTTTGAGAGAACAAAATTTCAAAGTGTGGTCTTTATAGAACACTTTGAGGTCTAAAAGAGATTCTATATGAAAACCTTATTGTAACGATGGTAACAATTATGATTGAAGTAGTTTAGGAGGTACCTTTTGGCATCTGAAGTAAAATGTTTTAAAATCACCACCAGATGAAGCTTTTAATTTAGTGTTAAAATTAACGGAAAACAATAGAGACTCCCTAAAAAAAGCTATTTTGACAAGGGGAAATTAGGACATTGAACTAAGGAGAGACCCAGCTTTGTATGGAAAAACTTCACATTATTAAAGCAAAAGAATGTGAGTTGTAAATCAGGTCCTTGGAGCACACAGAAAAGCTCTTTGAAAGATGGAGACTCAGCTTGGTACTTATAAACTCTGTCTGAAAATATTGCTAGTAAATACATCAGTTCTCTTAATCAGTACCACATATATTTGTATTGAGTTAAATAGCTGTTCTATATATATATATATTTGTTTGTTTGTTTTGTTTTGTTTTTTTGGCCATGCCATGCAGCACGTGGGATCTTAGTTCCTCAATCAGAGATCGAGCCCGTACCCCCTGAAGTGGCAATGTGGAGTCTTAACCACTGGACCGCCAGGGAAGTCCCTTGATTACTTAGATTTTTAATAAAGATTTCTTCTCCCCTTCAGCTACATTTAGCAGGGTCAAAATGAAGCACATTAGGAAACTGTAACTGGCAATAGAAGGCAAATCTTACCTCAAATTAGCATCTTTAGTTCTTAGAGAAGGAAGGAAGATTAGGTATTATTTTTCCAAATCTTATACATGGGGAAATTGAGGCGCAGAGAAGCACGGAGAAGGTTATGCAGCTGCTTCTGACAGAGCCAACTCTTTCTGCCCCATCCATGCTCTTGGCCTATTGTGGATTCTACTTATAATTAATTCCTTAGCACATTTGTATAAAATTATAGAAAAAGCACAGTGCCAGAAATCTATTTTCTAAAACTATAGAAATGTTAAATTTCCTTAGGTAGTCTTAACTATGGTGACTAGGGTCAATGACTACAATTTTCTTGAAATAAAAGTGGATAATGTATAAAAAATAAACTAAAAATAGATAATGTACTTCTCATTATTTATATGTGTGACCCTATTTTTCGTTTTCACTGCCTGACTTGGTCTGTTTTGAATGTCTCCACTCTCATACTCCTCTTCCTCTGGTGGTCAGAAGGTTGACTGTCACTGGCTCATCAAACCTCTCACCAGCCCTCTGTGAGATCTGTTTTGTACCACCTTCTGAAACTATAATGAAATGCCTGTGACTATAGCAGGGGGCCAGCTAAATTTAGTAGGTACTGGATAATGATGGACAGGGGTACAGTATGGTGTTCATGGTTCGGGGTCTTTTCCCTCCTCCAATCTATGGCTGCCATGATTTCGTCGGGGGGAAAAAAAAACTATCTGTCAGATTTCTATGTTAGAATACATATCATCTTGAAGATAGCAAAACATCAATAAACTCATTAATTAATCTCTCAGTGGATGTCCAGTTATTAGATGACTTTTTCTTGGAGAAGAATAGGGCTTAAGGGAATGGGAGACAAGTTTTGAGGGAGGGAAGAGAGGAAATGGAAAATGTAGGAGAAGGACAAGGATGAGAAAGAGGCCTGGATGGACCCTGAACAGTCAAGGGGCAGCAAGGAAGCATTACTTGGAAGAGTGGTCTGTCTTACTGTCTTCAGCTCCTCTCCTCCCATTTTGTCTTGAACCCACTCCCATCAAGTGTTTGCTCCCAAAGTTCTCCCAAAAAAGCTTTTGTCAAGGCCACCAGGGGCCTTCATGTTGCCAACTCAGCACAAGTCACGAAACATTGAAATGTCCAGGGTTCTCTCCTTGAACCTCTTCTCCACTTTTGCTCGCTCCTTTGGTGACCTCATCCCACCTGTGGTTTTACATCCTGTTGATACATCATGACTCCCAAGCTCTTATCTCCAGCTCTGAATTGCAGACTCATAACCAGCTGCAACAAGAGTGCTCTGGGCAAGTCCTGGACTCTCAGACTAGGGATCAGAGTATGCTGGTGGTGGTGGTGGCAGCTTTGCTATTAACACAATGAATATTCTTGGCCAAGTCACTTAACTTTTTGGGACTTGAGTGTTCCAGTTTCTAAAATGAGGGAGTTGGAACAGGTTAGTAACTCCCAAAATGTTATGTCTTATAACACAAATCTTGAGGAAAATGGGATCTGGTTGTCCAGTGAGCTACCGTGCCCTGTTGCCTGATTGTTGCTGGGGGCTCCTACTTCCTGTCCCTGCTTCTGCCCTTGTCCACGTCACAGAGGTGTCACAACACAGCAGCCAGCATGAGTTTTTAAAGTCATCATCAGATCAAGTCATTTTTCTGCCCCAAGCCCTCTGGTGGCTCCCAGCTCACTCAGAATAAAAGCAAAATTCCTTTTGATGACCTACACGATCCCACATGACCCTGCGCTCGGTATCTGACAGGGGCACCCAGGCACCCGGGCCTCCTTGCTGTTGCCCTAATGTGTGCAGAGTGCTCCCACCTAAGAGCCTTTGCACAGCTGTTCTCTCGGCCTTGAATGTTCTTCCCTGAGACACCAGTGGGCCTGGCTCCTCATTTCCTACAAGTATCTACCCAAATGTCTCCTGGTCACGGATGCCAATGGATATAAAATAACCTCCCTTAGCTGCTTCATTTTTCTCCACAGAATTGTATGTTTTCCTGTTTGTTTGTGGCCTGACTTCCCCCACTAGAGTATGAGGTTAGGGATTTTTATTTGTTTTGTTTATTGCTACCTCCCCAGGGGCCTAGAACAATGCCAGACATCATGGGCACTCAGTAACATCTCGATAGCCGAATGAGAGAGTGAATGAATGAAGTGAGAGGAGAAAATGAGTAGATGGAGGAGGAAGGGGGGCTTGAGAGCCGCCCTCTGCACGAGCCTGAGGCCCCCTCACTCCCGTGTGTGATCATGATGCCAACACCCCTGGGGCCACGCGCTGTTTAGGACAGGGCTTCACATCTGTGGTCTCTCTTGCTTCTCCTACGTATCCTGGGAGGGAAGTATTAGCATTCCAGCATTTTCCAGGGAAGAAAACGAAGGGTCAGCGAGGGAGTGGCTTTCTCAAGGTCATGCACTATTAAGACCTGCATTCTCTCCAAGTCAAGTGCCCTTTTTAATTTCCCATGCTGCCTTGCCTATTTGCTCTGTTTGCTTGAATTCCAGGCAGCCAGTGCCTGGCTTTCCTGGGGGGCTGGCGAGGATGGGGCGGGGGAATAAGCAAGATGATGTCACCAAGCCTAACATCGCTAGGGTGGACAGCAAAGCTTGGTCTCGAGAGCAGTGCTGTGACAGGCTGTGTCTTTCACAGATATTTTCCTTAATGAGAAGAGATGACGGGGGAGATAGAGGGCCAAAAGCATGAGCACAATCCAGGCGATAGCTCTTCTCTGGCTCATTCCCGTCCATGTCTTGGATTCCACATTCTACGGCCACCACCTCCCCAGAGGGCTGCCCGGCACTTAGACACCAGCCTGAGCCAGCCACTCAGACCCGCCAGGTACTCCCAGGGTAACATTACTTAACGGCTCTAAGCCTCTTCATCTGAAAAGGGGGAATAATAAGAATAGTGCCACCATCATAGGCCTGTGGTGAAGATGAGATAGTCCTAAGTTTACAGCGTTAGCTGTTGTTCTTCCTGCATCCAGCCGGTTCCTCTGAGGGGAGCTGTGTTCCACACCCCACCCGTGGAGTCACTGCTTTGTAGAAGAGAACAGAAGAGCCAGGCTGCCCACCTGGAGCCCACCCATGGGGCACGACTTGGCTCTCTGCTCCCAGAAGTGATCCTAATTTCACACATCACAGAGGCAGCAGCATCCAAAGAGAAAGAACTAGACTTCCCTTCAGTGATGGAGGTTGTTCTGGTGCATCGTGGTTCCTAAGGTTGAGAGCCAGGATGGAGGAATTGGTTTCCAGGAAGAGACCAGGGATGATCTATTACCTGTGGGGATCCTTACAGACATGCCTAGTGGGCCGCTGGAAAAGCAAGCCTAACCCTCGAGAGATAGGTTGGGACTGGAGACCAAGGATGAGGCCCCTCCATATAGAGAAGGTGGTTGGAGACCATAGATTCGATGCCCAGGAAGAGCACAGAACAGGAAGAGAAAGGACCAGTGACAGAAGCCTGGGAAGAACAACAGAGGGTGGGCAGAGGCAGGCTTGACAGGTAGCAGCCTCAAAGTGGACACAAACCCTGCCCTCATGGATCTTGTAGAGCTGACACATGCACAAATAATTCTTATCCAAAGTATACAGGGCTAAGTGACTAAGAAAGACCAAGGACCTTTCAGGCATGGGGGCCAGAAAGACTTTGAGGAGGGAATTTGAACTAGGCTTTGACCCATGGGTGGGGTGTGGACTGCTGGGTTGGGGAGACAGTTAGATGCAGCATTAGCAAAGGCCAGGAGGCAAGAGAATTCAGAACGTCTGGGAAACTGTGCGAAGGTGGTTAATATCTGGCCAGAGGAATTCATGGGATAATGCAGAGCTGGATTTGAGTTCAAAAGCATTTAAAAAAAAATATGAGTCACAGATTGAAGTTTGGGGAGACTTTGAAACGAACACTATTGCTGCAGATGCTGAGATGGAGGTTAGCGTGCAGGACATCGATTAGGGAGCCTCCTGAAAGAAGTATCTGTGGAAGGGAAGAGAAGGATGCAGGGTCAGGTGTGGGAGAAGCTGGCACATGCTGAGAT
This sequence comes from Monodon monoceros, assembly GCF_005190385.1. Taxonomy (NCBI): domain Eukaryota; kingdom Metazoa; phylum Chordata; class Mammalia; order Artiodactyla; family Monodontidae; genus Monodon; species Monodon monoceros. Next base: position 61,219,433 of record NW_021703778.1, read on the forward strand.
CTCACCTCACCAAAGGCCTCAGGTGACCTCCCAGGGAGCTGGGAGCTTATATGGCCCTGCAGAGCAGTTTCCCTATCTGGGATCTAGAGTAGTGGCCACAAAACGATATATCCAAGTTCTATCCCTCGGGACCTGTGACCTGATTTACAAATGCAATTAAGAATCTTGAGATGAGGTCATCCTGCATTTTGGGTGAGCCCCAAATCCAATGGCCAGCATCCTCATAAGAGAAAAGAGGGGGAGATTCAGCACTCAGACATACAGGGGAGAAGGCCAGGTGAAAACAGAGTCAGAAATTGGAGTGATGCATCTACAAGCCAAGGAATGCCGCAGATTGCCTGCAGCCAGCAGAAGCTAGGAGAGAGACCTGGAACAGACTCCCTCAGAGCCTGCAGCAGGAACCAACCTGCTGACACCACCTTGATTTCAGGATTCCTGCCTCCAGAACTGTGAGAGAATAAACTTCCACTGTTTTAAGTCACCTAGTTTGTAGTAATTTGTTACGGCAGCCCTAGGTAACGAATACGGGAGGCCAGAGCTTTTTACCATGTATGATCAGTCGCTGGAAGGAAGCCCACTGGAAGGAAGCCTGGCCCTGGGTGAGCCACTTTGCTGCAGCAGGGGCAGTCCCCTTAGAGGCCCTTGTCTGAAAAGCACTCCCAGCAGCCCGGGGAATATGTTCTTCATTCCTGAAAAACTATCTGGACAATGCATTATAGCAGCTGCTGCTCTGTCCTTCAGTCTTCCCATCTATACAATAGGAATAACAATAAGACCTATCTCATAAGGTTGCTGGGATACAAGATTAGATGACAGTACTAGCAGCTAACGTTTACTGAGCACTTACTGTATATATGCCAAGCACACGTATTCATGAGTTTATACTTGTATGTTGCCCAGCATATTGTAAGCACCCAGGAAACAAGTAACTATTATTACAGGGGGTGTGTTCAAGGTCGCATAGCTGTCAAATCAGAACCTAGAACACCCCTCGGTCTGGAAAAGGTCCCCTCTCTGCATATGCCTAATCCAGTCTTCTTTTCATGACACAGATAGTATTTTTATGCAGTGAAACAAAATCTGTGCTTCACAAAAGAAATGTTATTTTGCCTTGTCATCTGAAGGGAAGAGCTCTTAGTGGTCTGAAATTCATTCACACTCTCACAGGCTGACTCCGTGTGACCAAAGACATTAATTTGCTAGACAGGCTGGGGCAGGAGGGGCAGCTGGGGCTGGGTACAGGTCCCCGCTGCCTACAGCTAATTGGCTCCACAGGCCCCACTCCCAGCATCTGCTGACAAGGCATTCCTGAGATGTGGGGAGAGGCCAGACACTATCGTTTTAAAGAGGACAAAGTGAAGGACAGAGAGATTAGCCGATTTGCCCTCTTAATTATGTGGTGAGCTAGAGACGGAGCCAAGAATTGAATCCAGATTTCTCAAGTCCCAGATGGGCTTTTTCATCAGGGGGTCCTGCCACATTCCTTCCCGTGGAACTGCCCCCTCTCTGCATCCCAGAAACACATACCCATACCTGGGTTGAGTTCAGGGGTGTGTGTCTCTGTGTGTTACTGCTTGCTCCCTTTGCACTATACTGATTTTTAAGAATAAAGATAAAACTTCCTACCCTAATACTGGCCCCTTAATTGAGAATAGCACAGATGATATGCAGATTGCTTACATGCTCTTAACCACATCTATTTTTCAAGAATTTTGGCTTGGCATGTCCAGCGCCCAAATGGAAGAGCTCCTGAGACTGGACCCATGCATTTTTCCAGAAGAATTTGCATACAGAAGCGCTGTGCAAATTATTCGTGTTAAAAGGACTTTTTTCCTTCATTTAAAAATGTGAGATAAAATTCACACTGACACAATCTGGGACTTGGAAGAGACATTGGCCATCCAGAAATTTCCATAAGCAACCCTCCTCACTCAGAGGGCCCTTTTTAAGAACAATACTGTGGACTTCTACCGCTAGAGGGCTCAGCCTGAATTATGCACTGAGAAATGTTCCAAGTACAGTCCTTACCCATTTCCAGATTTTCAGGCCAAGTTAGCTTCCCAACAAGGTAACTTGCCACAGATTATTGTTACTATTCACTTTGGGTACATCAGATACACATCCCTTTTATGTGCCCCCGTTCCTCAACTAAATTCTATACTTTAATAGCATGGGCAACACAAGACACAAAATTAGTTTGCTAACTTTGATCTAAGTGGTTACTGATCACACTGTTTTGGTAACTCTTTTTGTGAAATCACAGAGGCAAACTGCACTCCAAGAGGCCCCTTGGAGACCATCCTGCCTGGCCCCCTCTGGCAGCCTCTTTGTTCTTGCCTTGACCTTCTTTGGAAATAGACAGTTTTCTCTTGGTGTCTTCTGGTGCTGGTGGGCAGAGGGATGTTTCGCCATTCTTTCCTTCGAAGAGCTGAGAAGCTCTTTAAGACAATAGCTAGTTGGTTTGTCCCATTAGTCATTCCTTCCTTCCCTCATTTGTTCAGCTGATGTTTACTAACACCTATTACCTACTAGGCACTGACAGACTATAGGACTAATTTTTTGTCCTCTTGTAATTAACAGTCTAGTGGGGAATACCAACAATTACCTATGTGGGAAGTGTGATGGAAGGGTGCTATGGAAGCATGAAGTCTACTCACCCTCCCTCCAGAAAAAGTGTTAACTGCTCCCTTTATGCTCGTCCACTCAAAAGAGACCACATCTTGCTTAAATTATTGTTAGTACATCACCAGGTAATGCTGCATTATCTCAACTTTTGGGTTTATAATAAGGGTGTTCTCTTTGGGCTCCAATTAAAGCAAAAATAAATGTATTAGCAGGACAGCAATAAAAGAGCTCTGAGGAAGAGTCCTAGGCTGTCACATCAAGATATATTGGGTGGCAGGGATAGCGGAGATGCGGAGGTGAGAGTGGGAGGGGAGAGAGTTCCTGCTTCGCTATTAATAAATTGAGTGCTTGGTCAAGTCACCTAACTGCTAGGGATTTGAACTGTCCAGTTTCTAAAATGAAATCATTGGACCTGGGTAGTCTTTTAAAAATGTGTCTCTTAAAACAGAAATCCTCAGAAAAAGGCAATTTGGTGATCAAATGAGTTCGGGAAATGCAGCATAATCTCTCCCTCCTTGCTCACTATCCCATGGGAATTCAAAATCACCTTAGCATATTAAAGTTTTTGATAGATCCTAGAGTAAAAAGCCTGTTTAACCTTATTTAACTCAGCATTTCCCAAATGTATTTACCCAGAGATCCAATTTTATGTAATACCTATTAATAAAGAAATGTTAGACTAGTTGTTCATTGAAAAGCCAACAAACATTTATTGAGCGCCTACTTTGTGTTAGGAAGGTACCTCTCTGGCTGTATTACATGAGTTCATGAATCTCATGATTTAATCAAATAAACAGTGTAAATGGCGATTTTTCCACAGATAAGACCTTCTAATTAATCTGTCTGCAGTTCTCAGGAGTGATTTCCTACCTTCCAGAGGGCACTGTTTAATATCATTAGTAATTTTTCACACCAGTGACAAATATTTTCTCCATGTTGAACTGGAGGTCAAATCAGATTTAATTCTTTTAAATTAATATAGTGAACAGCCGTGGGTAAGTAGTGTTAACCTCATGCTGGTCTTAACTGTCCACTGGATCTTACCAGAGGCTTGAACGAGGCTTCGGATGCACAAGATTTTTTTGGAATGCTCACATAGACTTCGTTTACTCATGCCTCCTTTCTTTGGGTTCTAGGTGCTTTAACAATTTGGGTAAAATTCGGTTAGTTTTGGGAAGGAGGAACTTGTAGAAGTTGTTTCTTTTGTACAGCTGATGAAAAACAAAATCCCCATCTGATCAGCTCAAAAATAGACTCATTTTGTCTTCTGCCACGTTCACATGAAGGGAAAGGCCATCATTATGTCTTTAAAATGTTCTCCCAGGTGTCTTTTTCTGAAGAAACTGTAGGAAGTGAGTTTTGACAGAGAGTCTGTTTTCCTTTATTTTAAAGTCATCTTACTTTAGGTTTTCAAAAGACAGGGTATGAGAGACCGAAGGAGAGGAACGGAATGCACATGGTTCATGGTGAGAAATCCCATTGCTTGTTCTAATTTTGCCTTATCTAACATTAGGAAAAAAAGAATAGGCAGGAAGTTGGAATCTGCAAGTTAGGCATTCTAAAATCTGGATTCTGTATTCTTTTTTATTCTCTGAAATTGACTCTATGCTGCTGATTGTAATGCCAAAATGATAGCTGCTGATAAATATTATCTTTGTGGAGACATGGGGCATCATCATATGTCAAGACAGCCGACTAATTTTTAATGCAAGCCCAGCAGATTTTTGTGGATATGGGCCAGGAATTTTAATGAAAGAAAACATCAAAGATGCAGAAGAAATGAGAATATTAGTCAAGGAAGATACACAGCGATGATCTCTGATAACCCCTGTTATTGACATTAGAACTCTGTGGGAGCAACTTAAATAAACATCTGGACACTGAGTTTAGACATTTTCAGTGACAAACCCCAGACAGATCTTTTCGACTTGCAATAATAAATATTTCAGAGGCTATATGAATCAACTGAAAATCCTGTTTTCAATTATTCTAGTTTTATAAATAGAGCATGGTTAATTATTCAAGTATAGAATTTCTTTTGAAGATTAGGTGAATTTTATATTTCCTTTGTCCATGTTATACTTCAGTTTTATTATTCATATCAAATTTATGTCTGTGTGTTCAAAAATAATATAGTTAGCTTGCCAGATACTATTAAATCAGAATCCAGCTGAGCTCGATTTTTTTATTATTTTATTTTCAGGAAAGACTCTTTTATGGCCCTCAACACTGCTGTTCTGTGGACTTGTGCAGCATGTCCAGCTCCAGAGAAGACACCAGTGGTAGTAAAAGGGGAAGAGGGACGCCCTAGGTCTCTTGACCAAAGCTCTTTGATTCTTTGGAGTTGTTTGGTCATGAGTTAGTCAGGAAGGCACCAGAAGCATGCTGGTAATGCTTCAAGAGAACCGAACTTGATGAAAAAATTGACTGAAGTAAAAACAGCTAAGGAGTCCATGACCAAAGCTACTGGAATAGTCCTATTGATTGCTGTGGTACATTTTATAATATGAATACAGGCTTTCCTCTAAAAGTTGAAAATAAAAAAGAGAAATGTGATGAAGTGCATATATTACCTCTAGAGCCTAAACTCTCATGTATTAAAATTTAGCATCTGCGGTGGAGAGCCCTCAATACTTACGAACCACTCTGGCATGAAGAGTGTGACATGGAGAGGGTCATCTTGGTTAAAGCCTGGCTTCATTGGAAGCTTGTTACATGGCACTTACCAGGGTGTATTTGTGAAGTTGTTATGTATATACTTGTTCCTTCCCAACCCGACCAGACTGCAAACTCGTAGACTGGGACTAGCTCATCCCCGAGTCTGGCACAGAGGGTGCCTTTTAAGCAACCTAAATGTCCATCGACAGATGAATGGATAAAGAAGATGTGGCACATATATACCATGGAATATCACTCAGCCATAAAAAGAAATGAAATTGAGGTATTTGTAGTGAGGTGGATGGACCAAGAGTCTGTCATACACAGTGAAGTAAGTCAGAAAGAGAAAAACAAATACTGTATGCTAACGCATATATATGGAATCTAAAAAAAAAAAAATGGTACTGATGGACCACGTAGACAGAGAGCATGGACTTGAGGACACGGGGAGCGGGAGGGGGAAGCTGGGGCGAAGTGAGAGTAGCAGCGACATATATACACTACCAAATGTAAAATAGATAGCTAGTGGGAAGCAGCTGCATAGCACAGGGAGATCAGCTCAGTGCTTTGAGATGACCTAGAGGGGTGGGATAGGGAGGGTGGGAGGGAGGCTCAAGAGGGAGGGGATATGGGGATATATGTATGCATATGGCTGATTCACTTTGTCGTACAACAGAAACTAACAGTATTGTGAAGCAATTATACTCCAATAAAGATCTATAAAAAAAATGCTTTGAATAAAAAGGTCCTAGTTCTGCTTCTGGTTATTTTGGGAGGAGAAAGTTTTAGGCAAGCCATGGTATCTCCATTGTCCAGTTTTAAGTCTAGGATGTGATAATAGCAACCCACGTTCATTGAGTTCTTATTCAATACAAAGTAATGTATGAGGAGCTACATTAAATACATGTGTATAATATAAAAAGTCAAATAGAACTACAAGGTCTATAATGAAAAACAGCAATCCCCTTCCCAACCCTATCTCATTCCTAAAGCTGCTACTTTAGTTGCTTCTCAGTTATTTCTCTCCAGATTTCTAAATAGGATGCTTATGATGTTATTGTTTAATTTTTAAAATACACACTATCTAGTGATTAAAGGGTGTGGTTTAGCTCCTATACCCGTCCACGCTCTCACATTGTGCTCCTCTCATCTTCCCAATTTTTGTTTAAATATTCAGTGTTTACATTTTAATGAATGTAAACAGTATTTTCTATCGACAATACTTCCAAAGTATTCTAAGATTCCATGCCCTTTGTTATATGACTTGGATTTGCTTTGGAATTCATACTCACTTTGTTTGCTTGACTTCCTAGTTGTGCCTAGAAAAGGAAGTCTCAAACTCTCCAACAGAAGCATTAAGCTCCTCTCTATATTGTCAAACAAATCAAATAAACTTCAGTTCGCTTTCACTTGGAGCCTTCCCTGCTAGAGCCCCCTGTCCTGCTCCACTGTGGACTGACTTGTCTCTTGGTCTGCCACAACCTGTCATCCTGAGCCTTCCCTTCTCTCTCATCCTGGAATTCCCTTTAACTCACTCTTGTATGTAATCTGTTTTCTGGATCCCATGTCTTTGTCTTTCCTGTTTTTTTCTCAAGCTTTGATAACTCATATTCCATCCAATATGGAAGCAGCAGAAAGGCAGGCTTTGATACCTTTCAAGTCTGATGGTTTTATTCTACTCTCACTTTGTTTTTTTTAGCATCTTTATTGGAGTATAATTGCTTTACATTGTTGTGTTACTCGCTGCTGTATAACAAAGTGAATCAGCTATACATATACATATACCCCCATATCCCCTCCCTCTTGCGTCTCCCTCCTACCCTCCCTATCCCGTCCCTCTAGGTGGTCACAAAGCACACTCTTCATTCATAGTTTGGCTGGGTATAGAATTCTAATTCTAAGCAGGAAATCATTTTCCCTTAGGTTTTGAAGGCATTAATGACTCTACTGCTTTTTCTTTTTTTTTTTTGGTACGTGGGCCTCTCACTGCTGTGGCCTCTCCCGTTGCGGAGCACAGGCTCCGGACGCACAGGCTCAGCGGCCATGGCTCACGGGCCCAGCTGCTCCGCAGCATGTAGGATCTTCCCTGACCGGGGCATGAACCCGTGGCCCTTACAACGGCAGGCGGACTCTCAACCACTGCGCCACCAGGGAAGCCCTCTACTGCTTTTTAGTTTCATTCTGATCCCAAATCCTTTGTATATGACTTTTCACTCTTGCTCTCTCTCTCTTCTTCTCTCAACATTTAGGCTACTTAAAATCCCTATGATATTGAAATTCCATAATGATGAGCTTGGACATCCCAGCCACCCCCCCGCCTTTGTTTTTTTTTTGTGGAGGTGTGGGAAGGGTTGCTACTGGTTGGATTTGTTCAATACAGAAAAGTATTTCTTGGTTTCTGGGAAATCTTCATTGTAGAACTATTAGCCAGATATTGGATCTCTTGGAGAATTGTTATGTTCTTATTCATATTCATTACAGTTTTCTTTTTTTATTCTGCTCCTTGAATTATCTGTTTCTTTCAAGTGTCTATTTTTCCCCCTATTTGGCTTTTGATTTATCATGTTAGAGACTCTCTTCTGATCTCTTCTATCTTGGTTTTCTAGTGAGTTACTAAAAAGCTGATGGGAGGATCTGCGTGTGGGCCTAGAGTGATGGGGACACCCAGCCTTTCTTTGTGAGATCTCTAAATGTCAGCACTTGTCTATCATTCTCTCATGCTGGCCAAGTTCTTTCGAAAGTCTCCTGCCTTTGGGGTGTGCCCCTGGCTGCCAGTATTCAGGGGAGAGTACTGGACTCTCACTGCTCAAGCTGCCATCTTTCACTCCATCGCCTTATTTTTAATTAATTGCCACCCCCACTTTCACTGTGCATCCACGAGTGTCCTTCAGTGCACACCGAGTGTCTTTGAGTCTATCCCTCTCTGGTTTCTCTCTCTAGAGGGGTGACCACCACATGCAAGGGTTGGAGGAAGGAGTCTGGGGGTCTGTCTACCCGCTCTGCACACCATTATTGAGTCCTCCGGTTTTTAGCCCAGCTCTCAGACTGACTTGCAGAGAATCTTGCTACCTCCATCTCTGAAAGTTTCTGGGGTTTGGTGGTATAAATTGGCTTGCTTTCTTTGTCCCCCCCTTAAATTTATTTATTTATTTGTTATTTATTTTTGGCCGTGTTGGGTCTTCTTTGCTGTGTGTGGGCTTTCTCTAGTTGCAGCAAGTGGGGGCTACTCTTCATTGCGGTGCGCAGGCTTCTCATCGCGGTGGCTTCTCTTGTTGTGGAGCACGGGTTCTAGATGCGCGGGCTCAGCAGTTGTGGCACGTGGCTCTAGAGTGCAGGCTCAGTAGTTGTGGCGCACGGGCTTAGTTGCTCCACAGCATGTGGGGTCTTCCCGGACCAGGACTTAAACCCGTGTCCCCTGCATTGGCAGGCGGATTCTCAACCACTGTGTCACCAAGGAAGTCCCTTGGCTTGCTTTTTATTGGTTTCTCCCCATCTGCAGAGAGTTACAAACCAGCTTTCCCTACTCTAGTAGGTGAGTGGCTGTGTGGGTTGGTATAGCTTTTACTGTTATGCTACCATTTCAGTCAGGCTTCAGAATAGAATGGATTTAAATGCATGCACTCAAACTGCAATGTTTAACTGGAAGTCTGCAGCAGTCTATACAATAACCTTACAATGTACAAAGAGTTATTATCCCTGCCTTACACAGGGTGAAACAGGTGTAGTTTAGGTCATAGCCAGGAAGTGATAGAGTTGGATCTTAAAGCCAGCTCTGTCTGACCCTCTGCCTCAGAGGACAGGACATAGTAGTCTCCAAAGCAGTGGTTCTCAACCCTGTTTGACATTAGAACCACCCAGGGAGCTTTAAAAAATGTTAATACCTAGGCCACACTGAAACCAATTAAATCAGAGTCTCTGAGGATGGACTCAGGCACTGATGGTTTTTAAGAGCTCTCCTGGGACATTCTAATGTGCGTCCTGGATTGAGAATCACTGTTCTGAATTCTCCTCCAGCTCCAGAATTCTTTCTACCACTTTCCTTTTAGAGCAGAGGATTTCCCTGCAGTGGGACAGTCTGGACCTCCCTATAAAGCTCCTCAGGTCCCTTCCTTCATTACCCTCCATCCCTTCCTCCTCGTTCACTTTGTCACCAGCTCCGTTCAGATACGGTTGCCAGGTTTAGCAAATAAAAAAACCCAGGACACCCAGTTAAATTTGAATTTCAGATAAACAAAATTTTTTAGCCTAATGTTTCATGTTTGTGGCATACTTATACTAATAAGTTATTTGTTGATTCTTTGAAATTCAAATTTAATGGAAGATCCTGCATTTCATCTGGCAACCCTATATTTAGAGCTCATTTACAGAACACTCAGTGTTGGTAGAAACTTCTGATGGAAGCAGGCAGCCTTCAAGCCTTCTCTGTCCCCCAGGCTCCCCTTGGCATTGCCAGCCCACCCCTCCCCACCTCACCTGCCATAGTAGAACTCAGCAGCTGGACAGAACCTGAGGCACCCATCTCATCTCGTCCTCCTTTTATAAATACCACACTCATATTTCTCAATGACTTCTTCCAGTTTATCTTCCTCACGTTTTCCTCTGTGACTCCACAGCATTTTGTTTGAGACCAACGAACAGATGAATTTATGAGTTCATTCTGTGTGTTGTGAGACGTTGCACGTCTGTTTCCTCGATTTGTCCTTGAAAGCATCTTCAGGCCAGAGCCCTTGTCTTGTTCACATTCCAGTCCCCTCAGCACTTATGTCTCTTGGGTGTGGTAGCAGGCACAGAGGCACTTAGGAAGCTGGGCAGTTGCAGTCCTCCTTGCCCCCTCCTCCTTTAGGCTTCCAGCTGTCTTTGCTTTGGCAAATCTCTTCCCTGAGAGCCAGGCTCTAGGGCATACAGTTTAAGGAGGCACTCACTCTCAGGGTCTTGCAAGTACTGCCCCTGAACTGGCATGACCCTGAGAGTGAGTGCCTCCTTAAATTGTATACCACAGTGCCTCAGCCTCATTTGCCTCCCCCCTAGTCTGGCCCTACCTCTTGGGGAAGGAAGGAGCACTTACTGCCTGGCCCCAGAAGAAAACAGGCCTCGGATCACCCAAGTAACAGAGTGCGTTTCCCAACCCCAGCTGCTAGATGTGTGTCTCCCTTGCCTCATCCACTACATGTGGAGGCTGGGACCAGGCCTATGGTTGGGTCTGTGGGGCCACCAGCACATTGTGAGAGCAAAACACACAGTCTAGGTATGCAGAAGAGTTCCCCAAACTTTGAGATCTACAGGCAAATATTTAGGAAATATGTAGTAAAAATGAGAATCAGTTCCTGTCCTCAGGAGTTCATGGTGTGTTAAGTATCCTAACTTAAATTTATATACTGTTAATAAAATAGATTCTTCCAAAAAGAAAAAAATCAATCACAAAACTTTCTGCATTATCTGTAGCAGAAATAGGGTCTTGGAGGCTACTAACCAGCTGTGTTATCACAGAAGTCACTTAACCTCGTGTATCTTTGTTTCTTTGTTTGCAAGGTGATGGGGATCAGATGAGACAATCTCTAGACCCCTCTGTATGTTAAAACTTCCATGATTTCTCTTATCTTCATATTTCATTCCCTACTAAACTGGCACTTAACTCCTACCAAGTGACAAAAATATTTCTATTTTGGAGACCTTTCTTGATTTATCACGTATTTTAATCCAGTTCCATAATCTGGCAATGCTTTGTCTAAAACCTGTATTATAATTTTTAAAATGCAATTTGTCCTTTATAACGCTTTTTCATGTCCCATAAAAATGATGGATAGGGGAAAGTAGATAAAGCTACAGATCAATCTTAGATTCTGATACTCTAATAAATGCTTTGCGCACCAATCTTGCAGTTTATGACCTTTTGCCAATTGATTTATGGCCTTGTAGTAAATTTTCTCTCCCACTTATCCAATATTTATTGGAACATCTTGTTCTTAACAGACAAAATACTGTATAAAACATCTGTCAAAACAAAAGGCAATTCACTTTAATATCTTTTACTTCCAAATCTACTTCTGTGATTCTTTTCAGCATCCAGATTGCAAAACAACAAGCCATGCTATGCACAACCTTTGAGCAAGGTTTCAGGGAAATGGAATATACTTGAAAAATCATTAAAACAAACGTTCATCTGAAAGGCGTGAAAAATCCTTATTTACTCCACATTAGGGGCTGGACCCTGGCCAGACTGTTGCTGGCTCACCCAGTGGTTCCCAATCTTTTGATCAGGAATAGCTCTGTTATTTTCCCTCAGAGACCCCACGATTTCAAAGATTTCATCAGAAACAAACTTTATCTCCTTGGTGGGGACTAGCTTAATTATCAGCCCAAAGATATTAACCACCAACTTCCCTAGTTAGTCTGTGATAATCCACGTTCACTCACAGAGTTGATAGAATTCCAGCCAGAAACAAAGGGAAAAAAATGTTTGTACAATTTCTTTGGGCATTTTGCAAAACTGAAATACTCTCAGGGTGTCTCCCTTCTACTGTCTTTGAAGGAACCACTAAGTAAAATATAAACTGATACATTTTCCACTCAGATCCTCGTTTTCCTACTATCAAGTCTAATGAGGAAAAAAAGAGCCTAATTCTCTAAGAATTGCAGTAGCGAGAGGGAACCTCGGGTTCTTTGAGGCAGAGACGCATGCGCCTGTGCTTTTTGTAGTGCTTCCTTCGTGTCTGGGTGAGAAGTGCTCTGATCAGGGTCCTCAACCCCTCATTTTGACTTGCAGACCCCCGAGCTCTACTCTGAAGGTCAGTTTATGGATGGTTCATGTATGTGGCTTAGTGAGCCCCAAGTTGCAATGTTGCCACAGTTTAAATTTCTCCAGAATTCAAGGTTCCAATTTTGTTGTTCTTCCTGCTAAATGCTCCCCAAATGTAACATGGATCGATGACATATTGAAAACATATGTATGTTTACCTCCGTATTGATGTCATTTCCTATAACACCAAGAATTATATGTGAAGTGCAGGGCGGTGGGGTGTGAGGGGGGGGAATCTGACAGGCAGAAGCAAAGGCCAAATGTAGTCCAGGAGAGGACTCTGTAGTGTTTTTGATGCTAAAGTTGAAGACTGAAATATATTCTCGTCTTAAGGGGGGAAAAGAAAGCGTCACATAGATGGACATCAAGTGTACTTGAACCATTTTCTTTTCCATCCTGAATCATAGGACATTTTGGAAATGACCTTAACTGTAGATTTTCATATTAACTGTCACTGGGGTGGCTATTTTTCCTCTGAGATTAACCCTTCAATCATGATATTCCCATATTCACAGGGAGTAGAGATAGAACAGATAACTCTAGTCAACAGAATGTCTTGTTCCCCAGTTCTCTTACATGCATTGCTGACAGCCAAAGGGAAAAGAGGGGGAGATGCAGGTTAGAATAATAGGGGTAGAGTTTTACAAATAGTTGTTTTTTGTCATCCCTGGCCTGGGGGCTCCCAGCTCCTCTGTAGACAGAATGCATTTTAAGTTCCATTTTTAGAACTCTGCCACTAAAGGCCAAATACAGCTTTTTTAGTTTGTTTTTGTTTTTTTTGCGGAACGCGGGCCTCTCACTGCTGTGGCCTCTCCTGTTGCGGAGCACAGGCTCCGGACGCGCATGCCCAGCAGCCATGGCTCACGGGCCCAGCCGCTCCGCGGCATGTGGGATCTTCCCAGACCGGGGCACGAACCCGTGTCCCCTGCATCGGCAGGCAGACTCTCAACCATTGCGCCACCAGGGAAGCCCCAAATACAGTTTTTTAAAGCTTGAAAATTGCCCTTGAGGATTTAACGTTTAAATGTTAGCCCTAAGTTTTTCTAATACTGAGAAAAACTCCAGTGAAAGGAGGTGGACCTGCAAGACCCTTTGTTTGCCCCCTACAGTCCCCAAACCTCTCCGAGAGGCGCCAACTTCCAGAACAGGATTGGAGCAAAACTGTGAGGAAGCAAAGTGAGCAGGGAGGCCCTGGGGTTACTACTCACTGTGTCCCCGTGTCACCTGCCTTCTCGGGTAAAGCACAGATGCCGCAAAGGTCACCCACCCCCGGCCTGCCTGTCTGTCCCAGCAGTGCCCCTTGCTGACCTGCTTCCCGTGAGCCCAGGGTCCTGCCCCCAGAGAGCATGGGCTCCTAGATCAGCAGTCCCAGATGGGTACTGGCTGGCTGCAGGACCTTGGGCAAGTTACTCAGTCTTTCTGTATCTCAGTCTCCTAACTTGTAAGGTGGGTTTTGTGAAGATGAAATAATACGATGCATACAAAGCACTTGGTGCAGTGACCAGCACTATTAGGGGCACAGGAAATACTGGCTCTTCGTATCAGTGTGATTAACAACATTTGGGTGGAAGTGACCAGGTGTGATAGTGCCTCAACACTTTCCCCTGCATCTCCACATCCAAATGCCTTAGGCCAGAGTATGGAGACCCCTGGATCTTGACGTAATGCCACCGTATAAGGCTGCTTGTGGCCAGAATATGTGACCACGAAGGAGGCCTGAGCCATCCTTGGCAGCCAGAGCTGGAAAGGCGGGGAGATGGTGGTGACATTCACCAAAGCCCTCCCCTGAAGGTTCCCGGAGCTCTGGCTGGGCGCCTAGTCTGGGGATGCCGCAGGGAGTGAGCAGAGCTGGTTCCTGTCCTCAAGGAGCTTCCAGTTAGGCAGGATACAGAGTAGCTAACAGATCATAGCCTTGAAGGTGTCCAGAAGTTTCCCTTCTATTCTACCAGCTACATGCACTGCCCTTCCCATGATGCTCACTCCCTGCCTAGCTCCACCCCGCCCCCACCTGCTGGAAGTTTGGACCATTTCTCCCTATTCCTACATGACGCCTCTCTGCTGTGGGTCCCCATTACACTCAGGCTATGGTCCTTGTCTGTACAGAGCCACTTGCCAAGTGGATCAGCCCAGCTGCACGGTACGAAGGGCAGAGCGAGAATTGTCTTTGCCTGGCAGATTCTTAATATGGTCTGTCAGTCTGTAACCTTCAGGTAGGGCCCAACGGGCTCAGCTCCTAGGGAAGCTCCATCTCCCTAATATTCCTACTAACAAACAGTAGTTTCAAAACTTCACATAACATTGATAGAACTTTCAGTATGTGAGAAGCACTACGCTGAGCACTTGATATATATTATTTCACTCACTCGTCTTATCAACTTTTGAAATCAGTGCTATAATTATCCTGATTTTATAGATGAGGAAACCGAGGCTTACCCAGGCTAAGAAGCATGGCCAGATCCCAGAGTCTGCCAGGTGCAGAGAAGGGGCTGAATTCTGTTTCATATTCTTTCTTTTCTGTTCCATGTGGCTTCTGCTGGGGGCCCAGGCACTTCTTGCCATTTCTGGTGCTCAAGTTCTGTCCCATTCAAAGCTTTATCTCTTTGTCTGACATTCAAGTCCTTCCACGGTTGGGGACCAGCCAGCCCCCTGCAGTCACCTGTCCTCTCCCCCTCAGTCACCCCAGACTGCTCTCTACCCTTGCACCGCCAGCCAGAGGTCCGTGCCCCCCTGCCAAAGACCCCTACAGCCTCCAGGGCCTGGCTTGAATGATGCTGTCTCTGCCATGATCTCCACGACCTCACCTCCCTGATTCTCTGGCAACACTTCAAAGATCTTGCCTCTCCATCTGAAGGCTCAGCTCTGCAAGCACTTGCCCAGCTGTTTATCTTCCTATAACTCCTAGCACTGAGCAGTGCACACTGAAGGCGCTGGGGATGTGTGTACAATCTTGCCTCTGCCCAAGGCCACGTTCCCCATGACACAGATGAGGTAAAAAGGCTTAACCACATGTAGGCTGTTGATTTGGCATTTTGAATTATTACTGCTAGGTTGCTTGTTTGTTGTCGCCATGTTGACCAGTCAATAAATAAACAATAAGGGCGGGCTGGAAAACCGTTGGAAAAATGATGAGATGTGCAGCATCTGTCTGCTCTGTTGCTTGTTTTACCTCTTCTTCAAGGTATGCCTTCGCAAGCCCAGGGACCTGTCACTTGCCCTTGGGCATGGTATCAAAACCTACTTGCAGAGCCTTCATTCACCCCCAGGAGTGACCAATTGAAAGTGTTCTTCCTGGGAGGTGACCTTTTTGAACTGGAACCCGAGCCTTAAGATAAGGAATCGATGGAGGAATTGTAGGCATGCTCAGGCCAAGGGGAAATTGCTTAGCCCCCTGAAATTACAACGAGGCTACCAGAGTTTGTCCTCATGTGGACATTTTTGTTATTCCCTAAGGGATACTTTTTTTTTGCAGAAAGATCTCAGGGTGGGAAGCTTGGGGCCCCACTGGCTGGGGGAGTTCCTGTGCCAGCTGACAAGTATGTCTGTCAGCTCCTAAAGAAAGGGACGCTCCACAACCTGACCTGCTCGATTCGCCTCTTACCTCCAGGGCTGCTCCTCCGTGGGCGCCTCTCCTTCCCCTCGCCCTCCAACAATGGCTGCTTTCAGTCCCTGCCCTTCTCTTCGCCATGCCCTTCTTTACCGGCTCATCCATTCTCATGCTTTCATTAGCACCTCTTTGCAGATGACGTGCAAGTCAACCTTTCCAGCCATGACCCTTTCCTGTGCCCCAGACTGCATTTCCAATTGCTGACAGGACATCTCCACTCACACCCTGAAGCCCCCCAGCCTCAGTGTGTCCTCTCTACCTGCTCACCCCACTCAAGATGTGTGGGTGCCTCACCATGTGTCCATTTCAGTCGCGGCTCCTACCAGACTTTCTAGAGTTTCTGACTAGAAACTTTGGAGTTAGTTATCAAAAGTCTATTAAATGCCTGTTGTGTGTCAGGCAGCACACTTAAGCTTGAGGTAGAGGGATGAATAAAAGTCACCGAGAGATCTTAAGGCACTCAGTCTAGGGAAGGGAGAGATGCATCAACAGTTCCAGGCAATCACTAGAAGAGAGAGGTGTGCAGGATGCTCTGCACGGAAATATTCAACTGATGTTTCTTTGTGAGGAGCCTCTCAGTCTTGGCTGGCCTTGACTTTCCTCCCCATCCCTACTGCTATCTTCTTGTTTCAATCCCACATCATTCACACCCAGAGTACTGTAACTGCCTTTTCTCTGTCTCCTTAATTGTGAATTTCTCTCCATCACCAGCTAATTTCCCCAAACTACGAATGTCACCAGTTACGCCAATTCTCAAGAAAGAGAAGTCCACCCTGGGGCCCCATCCTTTCCCTGTAGCCTGATTTCGACACAGTGATTGGTGTGTGGGCTCTAGAGTCATGCTCACTGGACTGGAATTTCAGCTCTGCCAGTTAATTGCTGTGGACCTCTGGTAAACTGCTTAACCTTCCCATGTCTCAGTTTCCTCATCTGTAAAATAGGGATAATAATAATACTTACCTTATAGAGTTATAAAGAAAGAATGAGTTAATATAGGCAAAAATTACAGCAAGCACTGAGTGGTAGCTGCTATTATTACTCCTTTCTACTGCTTCCAAGTCATAAGGGCCCTTTGCTCTGCAGAGGCCTCCTCATGGACCTTGGGGACTTGGTCTCTGTTTCCCATGATGACACCCCTACCTGAGACACCAGGCCTCTCCAGTTATGCCGCTCCTGCCCATCTATGAGACCCAGATCAGTTCCCTGAAGCTGCAGGTAATGTCCCCAGCTTCTGGGGACTTCTGTCACCTGGGCTTGGATCACAGATATAAGAAAGGCCCTTAAAAACAGTTCTTTGTAGACTCCTCCTAAATATACTACCCTTCCCTCAAACAAGCACGTTAAAATGGGCAGCATTTAACATGAAAACACAGTCACCTCCTGCATGGATTAGGGAACAACCTCCTAGCTGCCATTTGCACCCTCTCAGATCAGGGGCTGACAACCCTTTCTGGTATAGCATCAAATACCACCTATTTTAGGCATTGTGGGCCATGTGCCTACAGCTCAACCCTCAAACCCTCAGCTCTGCTGTTGTCCTGAGAAAGCAGCCAGAGCCAATAGGTGGTTGTGTTCAGATAAAACTTTCTTGATAAGAGCAGGGGCTGGGCCCGATTTGGCAGCGGGCTATAGTTTGGCGACCCTGCTCCAGATGAGAGCCCGTCTGCTGGACAAACTGCTCAGCAAGCCTCCCAGGATCTTCCTCCCAGGAACAGATTATTTCCTTCTTGTTTGGTCTCTAGTCAGCCTCAGCGAGTGTTGAAGTGGCCTGGGGTGCTAAGGGGAGCACGGCTCCTCCTCTGACAGCTCTGTTCCTGAGATCAGCCAGAGAGCAAGGAAGGAAGGGGCCCAGGGGGTGCTGAAGACATTTCGGCAAAAGGAAGGCAGAGGTTCTTCGCATCCCCTTCTTCCTCCCTAACCCGCGGTCCGTTCACGCTGCTCTCAGCCCTAGTCCCAGAGGTCGATAAATTCACATTTTATAACCACCACAGACAGATTTTTATTATTAAGGAAATTTAAAGTCTCTTAAGTGTAGACAATATGGAGTCCACTACACAAACTGACAATAGCCAGGAAACTGGAAACTTAGGGCTCCAAGCTCCCCCACTGACAGGCCTTTGCTTTGGCCTGTCATCTCTCTGGGCTGGCCTGGGGTGGCTTCAGGGCGTGGTGGTGTCAGTGGTCCCAGAGCTTCTCTGTGGGCTGAGCCGCTTTGCCCAGTATTGCTTTGGCATTTGTGAGGGTCCCTCTGCCCCAGACCCCTTCTCCCCTTTGCCCTCCTAGAGGGTTAGCGGGGAAGGCAATCAACTCCCCAGAGTTAAGTCCCAAGCGCTAAACTCTGGTTACCCTCTCTTAATGGAATCTTTCTTTAAGGGAGACAGAAACACTTCTCCAGGGACTGCCCTGCTTACATTTCCACCACCCTTGGGGTTGTCACCAGGGGATTAATTACAATTTAAATCTATGGGTACTTGAGAGAAGGTGAACTATTTGCCCTCCCCTAGCACCTGACATTTGGAACACTGGACAATGAAAGGTGGCTTTGTTTATTTATTGAACTATTATGGCTTAATGTTAAAAGGGCTTCCTGACAAGGACTGAAAAAAAAAAAACACCTCCATTGGGGATTAAATTTTTAAGCACAAATTGCTTTGTTACTGGTCACTGTTTGAGAAAAAACTCAGTGAAAGCTTGATATTGCATACGTTTTTCTATATCTCACTGGGTATGCCGAAAGTAAATGCCTTCTCCAGTATTTCCGACATCTGGTCTCAATATTCGCAAGTCTTTGTTTCATGTACTTTTGATAGACAACATTTTTTTTGTGTGTGTGTAAAGCATTTTGTTATTAGACTCTATGAAATGTTGATATTAATCTGAGCTGCCCTGATCTTCATGGAACATAGGCCTGTCTGAAACTTTCCCTGGGTGCATCTTTGGGAGAGTATTTTGGGGATTATGCAATATATTTTGACATCCTTCCAAGGACATCTGACTTTGTTTGGTAGAAACACTGTGTGTGCTTTTAACCCAGAGGCCCCCTGGGCAGGGTTGCTGCTCACTTCAAATCTCCACAACCAGCATATTGGGTGCTGTTACATAGGAACATTGGCAGGTTAAGGTGAGAGGTCAGGATTTGCCTCCTCCAATTAGTGTTCTTGGAACCAAAGCAATTGAAGGACTTTGTGAATAGAGCGGTGAATTGTATTTTGAAGGGGCCTTCAACCCTTTCTGGATTGTAATGGACTTAAAAGCTGAGGTCTATTTCCCGAGAGTCCATTTTCTAGTAGGCCGGCTCATGCCGAACTTGGAAGACAAGTTGCTCCCTAGACTTGGCCAGGCCTGTTTGCAAATGGGCAAAAATGACCTGGTCATATGCAGAGTGATGCCCACTGTCACCGTCAGCAGCTTCAAGGAAAAAAAAGTGTGCTCATGAAAGTAAAATTTAGGTTGATGAAAATGCAGGGTGGTGGTGCCATTTCCGTGGAAGAACTTGGGCTGAGGACATGTGGTGGACTGAGGCAAGGTGACCTGGCAGCCATCAGCATCTCAGACCTGGACATTCTGGGACCTGGTTAAGGTCACAGCTAGTTAGCGTTAAGAGCAGTACTAGATCATGGGTCCAGGGCTGAGCGTCCCCACTTACAAATCACCACAGGATGGAATAGAGACTCAGCTTCCCTGATTGGAAATGCTGATTTCCGTTTACATGTATTTCATGTATTTTTCTTTTTCTTTTAAATTTGTAAAGTGTTAGTAAAACTTTCTAACATGGACCCCATAGACTAGTGGAGAAGAACTAAAACCTGGACATTAAGAACCTTAGGGATTTGCAGAATGGCCACCCACGTGCCCCTTCTCAATCCTCTTTCCATAGCACCTCCTTTACCCCAAGAGAATGCCACAGGCTTTTATAACATTGAAAAGAACCTCATACAATTCTACTTTGAACTAAACTTCATTACTGAGTGGTTGATTCACAGGTGTCCTCTTAAGTTCACTGAAGAAGAACATTAAATAGACTGCATTGTCCAGTCTAATAAATTAAGATAGAATTAGAAACCTTGGATGAGAAAAATCCCAGAGCATTCCAGCCAAAGGTTAGTGGTGCCTCAAAAGAGAAAAAGATCTTTTAATCCCCAGGATGAACATTCATTTTGGCAATCAAGTTATAAAGACTTATAAAGTTACCAGGTGCTCTCAGAGTCACAGTGGCCTGCCCCATTTGTTTAAATTCTACGTATTGATGGAAGGATCTCCAAGACCTACTGTTCAGAGAAAAGAGCAAGGTGGAAAACAGCGTGCATAGCATGCTATATATGGTGACAAAATTAAGAATATCTGTATCTGAGTTAAGTATAGAATGTATCTCGAAGGATATACAAAAGCTGGCAAGATTGCATTCAGGAAGGTAAGACGGATGGTTAGGCCCAGAGCAGGACTTGCTTTTCACTGCGGAGCCTTTTGTATCTTTTGAAACACAGATGATGTACATGCATTACCTGTTACTCCCAAAATAGTTAATGCCAATAAATGAAAAAATAACTCCTTACTGAGCCCTCTATCTACTCTCTCTAGTCTTTTGAAACCCAACTTTTCAGAAGAAAACTTGCCAACACAATTTATAGAAACAACTATTTTTACGCCAGCTGCTCTCTGTCCCACTGGCAGGCCAACCAACAAAATCCCCCAATACCATGACTTTTAATAAAGTAGTAAAATCTGTCAACCCTTTACCCCCTCCCCCTTTTATTTCAGCAATCATGCCACAGAAAATTGAACAGGATGCGAGATATCCAAAACAGTTTTGCATTTAGACTGACGGCTTCTAATGTTTACAAACAGATGCCTCTAAGTGTGGAAAGATGTGCCTGATTGTTTGGGATCCACCTGCAGAGGGATAAGCTTATTTCCACAGAGGGTACTCAGAGGTGGGGTAAGGTATATGGTGAATGATAAAACGAATAAAAGCGACTCTAAAAATGTCACATGGGGGAAGGAAATGAGAGTAAAGGGGAAATGGGCCCCTACAATCCCTTAATATTCCAAATGTAATTGCCATCTGACTCAGACTGTTTCAAAGGTTATTGTGTCTAGGCCATTTTTTAGTGGCATATCTTTGTCATTAACAAAATAATAATTTGGAGGGACAGCCTATAATGATTTCACCACAGAGTTTAAGTAGCTAGGTTATTGTCTCACTTTCTTCTATAGATCCATAGAGATCTCCTGGGAATGAAGCAGAACAAAAATATTTCCTACGGGGGCATACCTGGTGGCGCAGTGGTTGAGAGTCCGCCTGCCGATGCAGGGGACACGGGTTCGTGCCCCGGTCTGGGAAGATACCACATGCCGCGGAGCGGCTGGGCCCGTGAGCCATGGCCGCTGAGCCTGCGCGTCCGGAGCCTGTGCGCCCCAACAGTGAGAGCCGCATACTGCAAAAAAAAAAAAAAAAAAAAATTTCCTACGGTTGGGAGTTTTAGAGTCTGGTTTAGATCTACAGTGGATCTCTTAAGGGACAGGAAGTACAGACCAGGGCAAAGGGATGGAGCCAGTGTCCATTTCTGTTCGCCACTGGGTAGCTGTGTAGTTTTAGATAAGCCACGCACTGTTTTTGAATTTTAGTTTTCACATCCGTAACAATGGGGTTAAGAATACTAACCTGGAAGGGCTGTTATGAGGACTAACTGTGAAAATTGGTATCAGCACCTGTGTGTGTTCAGCACTTAGCTTGGTTCCTCTCCCTTTGCAGAGATCCCTGAGAACCACTATCCCCACAATGGCTGAAGCTCCGTCCTCTTTTTACAAGTTGCCTGGGTAAGTGTTCCAGGATTCTGACCTTTCATGGAAATCGATGAGTGCTTGCTCAAAGGCCCCTGATGTGCTACAGATGACATTACCTGTTGGAGACAGAGCTTTCTCAGGAGGAGCTTGAATTTCCTTTACTTGGAGCAATGCTATTTCACAGTCCCTCAGTAGATGTCAGCAGTACAGCAAACATCCCTGTGCCACAGGGGAAGCAGGTTGGTTTTCAAAACATTAAGAAATAAAAACCAACGCTCGCCTTTGCAATTCCTTTCAGAAGTCCCAGAATCAAAAAGGTGAGATCTACTGGCCTCACGGTAGATTCTTGAGAGGTTTATTAAGGGCACATTTGCATTTTAAAGGCAACCTTTTATTCCCTCTAATGCAAACATCATCCCAGAGATGGGTAGGGATTATAGCAACCTTTCTAGAATTTTCTGCAAGTTTATCTTGCATTTACCCTCCAGGCAAGAGTGAAATAATAGAACATGTCCAATATTTTGCTTCTGCCTGTGAAGTAAATCAAAACCGTGGGAATGTTTTCCCCTAACTTAATTTACTGCTGTCTCCTTGAATATATCTTTCATTGTATTCAATTAACCCTCTGATTGAGACCACAGAAAACGACAATGAGGTTGAAGAGTAAGAGAGTTTTCTGTAAAAAGGGGATGATTGGAGTTTGTGGCCAAGTAATATTTGGATGTGGATATTGACCCAGGGTTTTGCTTATGACATTTAATCTATAAGCTGACTCTCCTTCCCTCTCCCTTCTGCATTCCTGCCTGACCCACCCCCAGGTGTGACATGAGCTAGATCAGTACTGCAAAGATGTGGGAATGTCTCTACTACTTACATACCCTTTTCTCCCTCACAGTATGTAATTTTGCTGCCAAACTTGACTTCACACTAGGTTGGTTCTTGGATTTTACGTTTCCCTTGCTTCTGCTCCTCACAGCTTTCTCCTGAGTTTCAGTCTGCAGTGGTTTCCTGCCATTCCTATCACAGTCTACGTTTTGGTTGGTGGGAACAGATCATGCCCAAGGTCTGAGAACTCACAGCGACTGTCTTTAGGTAGTGAGCTACTTGTCATTAGGAGTATTTGTTCAGTGGTTCTCAATCATCCAGCACATTGGGATCATCTGAGAAGGAAATAACTCGGGTGACCAATTGTCCCAGTTTTCCAGGGACTGTCCCAGCACTCTAAGTCTCAGGCCCCAGGGAACCCTTTTGTTCTGGGCAAATTGAGATGCTTGGTCATTTGGCTAATGCTAGGTTCCATTCCCAGAGATTCTGGTTTAAGTGAGCATTAGGAGTTTAAAAAACTTCCCAGGTGATTCTAATGTGCAGCCAAGGTTTAGAACCATTGACCTTGAGACCAAATGAGCATGGTCAGAAATGCTATAGAAGGGGCTCCTGGGTAAGCTGTGGGAAGAGGTGGCTTTGCAGGTTTTCTGTAACTGTCAGAGCCTTGACCTGGGATGTAGTCTCGTTTCTAACACGAGCCACTTGACTCTTGTATAGGAAGGCCTAGGGCTGCGATTAGGGTGAGGCAAGTGGGGCATTAGCCTTGTGCACAAGATTTAGGGGGGCACCCAAAACCAGAGTAATCAACATAAATAATATTTGAATATTTCAAGAACTAAGTTAATGCAAATGATTCACACTGAACAAAATATTAAACTTTTAAATAAAGACAAGAACAGTATCAGTGCCATGTGGAGCCATATTGGAGCCTAAGGCAAAAGGAAAATCAGGACTTTTCCTGTTTTTGTTTCAAAGTTTGATATTTTATTCCTCATGGATTTTTTCACTAATTTTGACTTTTTGATGTTGCATTTAAGTATTATATGTCTTGATGACTGACTTTGTTTTGGTGTCCCCTTAAATTGTGCCCAAGGAGGATGCCTCTCACTTGCCTTACCCTGGCCCTGGGATGGACGCACTTCTGGGTTCATTTATACCAAAGAGGGCCCCTGGGGCTTCTCAGAGGCCCAGTGGGTTCCCAGATGGGCAGTGTTGCCTCACTCCACCGGCTTCAGAAGGAAGTAGGCTTCCTAGGAGAAGGAGAGTGGGGACGGGTGGGTCTGAATGGAATTCACAAGGGCCTTGGAAGGAGAGCTGGACCTGTGGGCCTCAGCACACAAGCCAGGGCAGAGTGGATTAGCGATTGAAGGAAATGCTAGGTTACTAGTAGGTTTCAGCTGATTTAAACTCCTACAGCTTTTTTGGTTAGAAACCAAAACCAAACTGTGTTTCTTCATGTGCAGGATTAAAATTAAGCAAAAACAGAACTTTTTTTTTTTTTTTTAAGTGGAATGGAAAACAGACAGTGCAAAAACCTGTCTTAGGCAGGCTTTGGGGGAAGTGGGAGACAGAGGGATAATCCTGTCCAGAGCTGGACAGTTACCCAGCTGGCATGCTTCTGGGCCCAGGGCCAGGGCTGGCAGTGCCAACGGCAGGAAAGAAAGGCTTAGTCGGCCCATGGTGCTTGGGTTTCCTTGGACCAAGAGACCCTGCAGTGAAGGCCTTCTCCTTCCCTTGAGCCCTCCTGCTAGCTTGGATCAGAAACTGTGAAAAGCATACGTGCAGATTTTTTTTTTTTTTTTACTAAAAAGGTAGGAGTGGACCAAAATGTCATTATTTATGCAACATGGTTTAATGGAACAGGGTGAGATTTGAATTTGGAAGACCTGATTCCAATCCCAGTCCTACCCTGGCCAGCTGTGGGACCTTGGGCACGTCACTGAGCCCCCTAGAGAATTATTCCAAGCCTGTAAATTAGGGAGAACAGAATTTACCCTGCTGGCCCTAAACATACTCATGAGACTTGCCTGGCTTAATATTGGTCAAGGCGCTGTGTAAGGTATGAAGTCTCCACAAATAAAAGGCATGATTGTAGTTGTGGTCGTTATGTAATTTACTCCCTTCTCACAGTCTATATATACTCTTACCATTTAGCTTGCTCACATAATTAATTAATTAATTCAATATATATCTTAGAGCCTGCCATGTGCAAGGCTCCATGCTGTGAAGCAGATAAAGCATTTTCCCACCAAGGGTCTAGTAGGAGACAGGACAAATATACAGAAAACTATAAGGCAGATAGAAAGGGACACATGTGAGAGAGGCAAGCAGGGAGGAGCTGCTCCTTCTGGCTGGGGGAATCCCAGAGGATCGTGTATGGAGGTAACACAGGGATGAGGAATAAAAAAGGTTAGACTTTTGCAGAGTGAGCTGGGGGAAAGGGAAGGCATTGCAGTGGAAGACTCAGAGGCCAGGAATTTGTTGGGATGTGTACGGAGAAAACAGAGGTCATTTCTTTAGCTGGACTGTGGGGTATATGAAGGGAATAGTGGGCAAAGTTTACAAAAATGTAAGGTGCCAAATTGGTGGGGGTGGGGATCTGATCTAGGGGAAGGAGGATGGACTTTATCATTTGGGGAGCTTTGTCCCTGACAGTGTTTGAGCATGGAAGTGGCACAATCGGATGTACGATGAAACTGGCTGTGGGTAGAACACAGGCCCTCTGATGCCTCGTCCAAGCCCTGGATACCATAGTTTCCCTTCCTTTTCCTTATGGGACTCACTGGCAGATGTTGACGGACGAGTAGCCAGTGAAGGCAGCCAACCAGCCTCAGGTAAGATCCTTTATCATGCCTCCTCAGGGTCTTAGAACTCAGAATTCGAACAATTTGGTAAGCTTTCATTGAGTACCCTTTCTGTTCCAGGCACAGGGGGTCAGGGCTCGAGATTTAGTTGTGAATGAGATTCAGTTACTATCTCCAAGTCCAGTGGGAGAAAGAGCTGAGTGTTGGCGACTGCAGTACAGGGTGGTGACTGCCACCACAGTGTGGGAGCATGGCTGGTCCCTAACTAGAGCTCAGGGATGCAGATGGAGGGGGAAGGTCAGGAAGGACTTGGAAGAAAAGGATGACTAAGCTGAGATCTAGAGGCTGAGTAGAGTTACCCAGGTAAGGTAGTGGGGAAGGCAAGGGCAGGCTGAGTGGAAGGACCAGCAGTGTCATCCAGGCGGTGAGAGGGCAGGCCATGTGGCGACCTGCATGACACTGCGTGGAGATGGAGCCCAGCATCCAGGAACTGAGGCTGTGCCCTGTAGTCAGGCCAAGATCAAGTTTTTCCTGAGGGCACGGGGCCTGCTGGCAAGTTTAAGCCTGGGAGAGACTTGGACAGACTTGCCTTTTGAAAAGGGGACTCTGGACAGGATGCGGATAGCTCAGGTTTTGGGAAGTGGCTGGAGCAGGCCAGAGACAATGGTGGTCAGAACTGGGGCAGGAATGCTAGAGCTGGATTCCAGGCAGGACCAACGGGACTTGGTTTGGAGTTGGGAGTGAGGCAGAGGGAAAAGCAAGAGATTGACACCTCAATTTCATCGTCCACCTCTGCACTAAAATATTTTCTCTGAAGACTTTAGATCAGTTTAAAATTAACCCACTGTTCTAAACCTACTACTAAGTCTTCTGAATGCACCGGCATCACCTGACCCCCGCATTGTGGTTTTGCTATATGACAGCCCTGCTGTTGGACACTCCCACACTTCGATGTTAGCACTGCGAAGGGACAGCGCAGAGCAGTATCCATCCTCCTCCTCGAGCAGAGGAAGCTGAGGCCCTTCCAGTACAAGAGGCATGTTTAAAGCCACAGACCTCAAGGCGGGTGAAAATGAGGGCCGGGCCCAGAGATGTTCACTCACCAGGGCGTGGGGACGCCTTAGCTTCCCTCGGCCTCCTGCACGGCTGTCGGTGTAAGGCCAACCTCCCTCTCCCTGTCCCAAGGTGTGTCTATCTGCATCAGAAGCTAATTTCAGGGCATCCTCCTGCAGCTCTCAGCAATGCTGACAGCTTCTCCCAGCGCACGAAACCACAGAGCAGCCACCACCCACCTCGGCTCTGCTCTGTCCTGCACAGTGTTCCCGGGTCAGACGTGACTGGGAGATGCTGTGCACCATCCATCTCCTTCTGGGAGATTCACAAGATGTGTGGCGTACTAAAGCATCCTAGAAGATGCTGATTTAGCTCTGTTTAACCCAGTTTCTCCCCCAATTTATTTATCCATAGAATTTTTTTTAAATCACATGAAACTATTAGCTTCCCAGGGAAGTGGAGTTCCACAGCACACCTGGGGAAATAAATGGTCTCCAGGTGATGAACTGTGCAGACAGGTTGAAGCCTTGCTACTCAAAGTGTGGTCCATGGACCAGCAGCAGCATCATCTGAGAGCTGGTTACAAATGCAGAATTACAAGTCCCACCTCTGACCTACTGAATCTAGGGCTACATTTTATAAATTCCCCAGGTGACTCATAGGCACATTTAAGTTTGAGGGATACTGTTCTAAGTCACAGTGCTGGATGTTGGCTGGACATTGGAATCAAATGGAAAGCTTTCAAAAAATCCTGTTATCTAGCAGTCAACCTCTGTGATTCTAGGGATTAGGGCCTGGGACATGGATTTTCTTTTTTTTTATTGTGGTAAGCTGTATGTATATTTACCATTTTAACCATTTTTAATTGTACAATTCAGCGGCACTAAGTATATTTACATTGTTGTGTAAGCATTATCAATTTCCACAACTTTTGCATCATCCCAAACAGAAATTCTGTACCCATTAAACAATATGGGAAATGGAATTTTAAATGCAGCTGATTCTAAATGTAGTCAAGTTTGAAAGAGAACCACTCGTCTAGATGACCTGCTTGCTACATTCGGAATGTTCCACAAAGGCTGGGAGCCCTTCTAGGGTGAAGCCGGGCTTTGGACCCTCACAGACCCTTGTTCAAATATAGACTCTGGAGTTTGACAAGTCAGCCTCTCTCAGGAGGTCTGTTCCCTATACATGAACAGGCAATAATGTGTGCCTCATAGCATTGTGGTAATGATTGTCTGAGAGCCTGAGTAAAGCATCTGGCCCAGAACCTGGCCTGTACATGCCAGTGAAGAGTCATAATTATTTTGCTCTGACCTGGAGAGACAGTTCAGTGTCATGTGAGGAGCATAGGTTTTGGAGCCAGAGAACCTGAGAAATGATGGCTTCACCACTTATGATGTCCCATGGACAGGTTATTTTACCACCATAAACCTGTTTTCTTACTTGTAAAGTGAGGATAGTACTATTTACCTCATAGAATTGTGAGAATTAAATGAGATATCATATATACAGTAGGAGCCGCCCAATAAATGGTGGCAATTGTTTACATATGTGAGATGTACGTTGTATCTGTATCATTTGTCATCCAAGGATGAAGGAAGCAGAGACTTTAAGCATTGAAATAGGTTTTAAGATATGACAAAAAATTAGTAAAACACTGAAGTTTTGAATGTCTCCTTTTACTGCAGGGTAATAGAGGAAGCAATTGTGTGTTAGTTATCAGGGCCCCAGGGGTTCAAATATCAGAGCTCTTATTAGCTGTTGGTTTTCAGGCAAGTCAAACTCTCAGGGACTCAGTTTTCTCATTCGAAAAAAAGAAGAACTTAAAAATGATATATGTCCATCAATACTTGCATGAATTTGAATGAAGTTTTCCCAGGTCTCATGTCTTTCAAGGACCTATCAAAGCTTTGTTCATTTCATCCTCTGCTATTTTGCTAAACCACCAAGCTGCCAGGGGCTAGGTGAAAAACCCCTCCTCTGTCCCTCCCCTCCTTCAACTGGGGCCTCTTCCATTGCCTGAAGGACCTGACATGTGGATAACAGCATTAGTAATCATCCTCTTGTTCCCACAGATATCATTAAATAAAAAATTCTTTTCAGCACCCTCTCCACTTATCTGAACTCTCCACCAAGGAAAGATCTTTGCTAAACCAGGATCAATTTTGTTTGGGTTAAGATGATTCTGGTAATATATACACAGTCTGATCCTCCAGGAGGAAATGTCAGCATGTTACTGATACTATTCAAAATATATACTGTCACATGGATTTTCCAATTCATAATAGTCTGTGTCAGTTTATCAAATTGCTGTGTGGCACATGGGATTGTATTTGCACTCCTTATGCGTGTTTTTACTGTATTGTAGTCAGGATGAATTATACTTGAAGATTTGTAGATGCCTTTTGTTCTTGATGATCTAGCTTTGATTTATCATCAAAATGACTTTGGTTATGTGATTAAACCAAATGTTATTGTCTCTTTTTTTCCATGGGTATTTTGGAATGTGTAAGGCTGATGAATACTGGTGATTTAAGGTTGAGCACCAGGATAAAAATTTCTATTTTGTAGCTAGATATTCCTTTTATAACACATCAGTGAAAAATAAAAGGCATGGAGTCACATTACCAAAAACAGTTCAAAATTGCTGAATATAGGATATGTGTGTGGGGGGAGGTAAACTGGAAAGGGGCCACAGGGATGAGGTCATGAAAGGCCTGAAATCCTATGCCAAATATTGGTATTTTATTCTGTGGATCAGGGGCCACAAATTTGAATACCTACTCTGACCAGGCCACAATGAATGAAGCAAGAGAGTGAAGTTGTCCAGTATAAGAAATGGCATCTTTGATTATACTCTTTCAAATCTGACGTAATTTGCTTATAAAATATGTAAGAAAAAATTTTGTCACGAAAAAGAACTATGCATTCTCATGTTTTTCTTTACATGTGGCCCCTTTAAACTCTTTATCTGTTCTACTCTTGATAGAGGTAAAGAGAACTATTTCTTCACTCTATGAAAAACAATAGTGTACATGGGATCATATATAGCGAGTCACTGTCACTTCAGTGTCAGGGAGACTATAGGGAGTGGTAGGGACTGTGGCTGACTGCACTATCCAGTCCCTCTGTAAAGGGGATCTGCCTCTCTTGAGCTCCACTTGAGGTTGTTGTTCTGGGGGAACAGAACCTCTATGTGGGTAAGACTGAATTTTTGAGAAATGTCAGAAATTCACTTTCTGTGAAATCTCTCATTTTTAATGTTGGCCCCAAAACAAATGAAAAAATGTGCATGCAGAACACACGTGCACATAACACACATCTGTACAATGGATGCCATGTGGGAACTGCCAGTTTAGACCACTGCCAACAACCAAAGAGCCTTAAGGATGTAAGTGATGTGATCCATTTCCATTTTAGGAAGATTTATATCCAATAGCATGTTACTACAAAGGGTGCTAATTTGTTAAAGTAGTCTCATTTGGCCTCTTTTTTAAAAAACATGTGTTTAACGAACACCCATATAGGGTTAACTATATCCCAGAAACTGTTTTAAATGCTTTGCAAACATGTATTCCTTCTAATTGACTACCTGATCTACACTATTACTATCCCCATTTGATGAGAACTGAGGCACAAAGTCACAGAGCTAGTAAGGGGCAGAGCTGGGTTTTCAACTCAGTCTGGTTCCAGAATGTGGTGTTTAAATACTCTGCCATGTTGCCTTTTAACAATAACTAAAACTTATTAACATGCATTCAGAAGATTATGTGTGTGTGTATGAGTGGGGAGAGCAAGTATAACTTGCTCAAAGGCCTTCTGAATCATTAAAGAAAGTATAACTTTTTGACACCGTATTCTGATTATGATTGAGGAAAGCATGGAGAAAACGCAATCTTTATTGGTTAAAAAGAATTGCTAAAGGATGAGCAATTTCTCTGTAGAAAATCCAATTTATTTGACAAAAAAAGTAATAATATATTCTGTAAGGACTCTGAAAGGCAGGAGAATGAAAATCCCAAAGATTTTCCCCAGATTTGGCACACTCTATAGAGAGTCCCTTACAGGGTTTTACTGCCGTATGGTGTAGCGGTGGGAGCGGTTAGTGGAAACTGACCCTCTCTTTGATGACTGCAGGGAAGGGTATCCTGACCACCCACTGGATATGAGGTCTCTCTCGCTTCAGCACTCGCCCTGCCCAGCACCGATTCAGACCTCCTCCTGCTGTTGATGCCCTGGGCGGACGGAATGTCCACTTTCCTTGAGGCCACAGAGCAAGAAACTGAGGAGACAAACATGGGCTCCACCAGACTAAGGAAACATGACAGCTGAATGCGACATGTGACCTGGGATTAGATCCTGGACCAGAAAAAGGCAATTAGTGGGATAACTGACGAAATTTGAATGAGGTCTGTAGTGTAGATAGTAAGTCTTGCAGCAACGTTACTTTTCTGATTTGATCTTTGTACTGTGGTTAGGTAAGATATTAACATTTGGGGAATCTGGATGAAGCGTATATGGAAATTCTTTGTACTATATTTGCAAACTTTTGGAAGTCAAATTATTTTAAATGGAAAAGTTTAAAAAGTAAAATAACGGACTCCTACGAGGGGCGGGTAGACTCTTGTTCTTCTCCCGAGTATGTGGTAGACACTGGCTGTGCACAGGTAACAGGTCCACTGCAGCTGGGCCATGAACCCCACCTGGAGAACCCCATGTGCTGTTGTCCTGATTTTCCCAAAGGGCTTTGGTTTACATCCACACTATCCATGGAACTGGTTTTGCTCTCATTTAATCTACGTGTTGATGAAGGCTGTTAGGAGGACCCACCCTTGGATGGCGTGATAGGGCCGGAGGAATTCAGGCACAGGGAAGACTTTGCTGCTGGACATGAAAGCTCAGGTGGTCTGGGTCAAAATCAAAGTTTGTCTGGCTTGGTTGGCTCATGGAGTGAAGATTCCATCATTAAAAAACCCAGTTACCACAGCCAGATTACGAATTCACAAAGAATTCAAATACAAGGAAATACACTTAACACTAAACAAATAAACTAGTCACATTCCAAGCTTTCTTTAATGATTCAGAAGGCCTTTGAGATTTTACAGGATCAACATATTAATAATAGGCATCAGTGGGTATCAATGATACAACAGAAGTCTTGACTCTTATCCTTCTCTCGAAGGAACAGAGTGTCTGAATTCCTTCTGACCATCTTTCTGTTCTCTTTCATTTGGAAACATCTCATGAAGTAAACATTCCATTTCGGGACTTTCAGTTTATGTATGTTAAGGGCCATAATGATAATCACAAAGGGGATATTAATGCTCCAAAACAGTAGTGGCCTCAAACCTTATCTTGATTTACTGCTTTTTATAATTAAGTACTTGCATACACTAATTTTCTGTACATTATTAGGACGATAGATTGGAGATCAAAAGAGCAGTAAACGCCCCAAGCAGAAGAGGAGGAAAAGATTAAACGTAAGACTTCTCCCCATGCTGGGAGAAGCCCCTGGTTAAACTTCACGTGGGAGGAAGACAAGAAGGGCTGAGTCAGGTATAATGCCCTCCTGACACAGAGGGATGAGGTCTCTGGGAAACACAATCCAATCAGTGTTCTGGGGTCTGGTTCAATCAGGTTTGTATCTCCTCCTGGACAAGAGTGAGGAGAATATGGGGAGAGGGATAGAGGGAGTTCCTTCTGTTTTATAATCTTACAACTCCCAGTATGTATTTTTGCTTTTACTCCCCAGCTGAGTACCTGTTCTGTATTTCCATTATTTGCAATATGGCTGCTCCTGATAATTTTTCAAGTTGGGCCACAGCTCATGGGTTTAGTGGGATCGGCTGCCCTAATGCTGTATGAGATGGGTGTCTTTGGTCCTATTGCCTATGGTTCAGGGGTGCAGGTCACCTGCACTCTAACTACTTTAGAAAATGTTCAAGTCCACCTTCATCTCTTCCTGGGCAAAGTACTCCCAGCTTCTTGCTTTGAAGGCTTTTCTTAGGAGAATCCCCTCTGGACAGTGGATTTCCTCCTTATTATTCATTATAGTCCTTTCAAACTGAATTAAATCATCCTGCCTTTGGATTTTTGTTTGTTCAGGGAACTTTATTTTACCAAACTATTCTCTGGCCTTTACGGGGTATTTTTTTCCCTCTAGAGTGAAACTGGGGCACCCTTGGAGCTTACATGTAATACAACCTCTCTCCCAGGCCTCACCAGTCTGGGTAAAAATTGTCACATTCATGTCAATAACTCTGAGTTCCTGTTCCTGCTCCCCCAAATGCTCACAGGAGGCCTCCAGCCTTGTACAAAGCTTCTCCAAATATTTCTGTGACTTAACAAAGGGAAAGCCCCCATGGGCCACAAACTAGCCAGCTGTCTGTAGTCACCAAACGGCACTTGCCCTGGTCCTCCCTCTGCTGCCCCTCAGTCTCTGCTGCCGTTGGCAATGCCAGCTTCTGCACCCAGAGAGGTTCTGCTCCCCAGCTGCTCTACGGGGGTTTGTGTGCCCAAGCTGAGAGAGAAGAGAAGTTTCCCCTGCTCCATGCTGCATTTTCACCTGGGCCTCAAAGTGTCCCTGCTTTTGCTAAATCTCACACAGTTCCTCCTGACACCAGATTCTTCTTCCTTCTAGAATCCCCAACTCCTTTTTCCCTCTGGAGTCCCAAGAGCCCTGGTACGGAATGGGCCCCATGTGACAACTGTCCTTGTTCTCACCTCTTTCTCTTGGTACCCCCTGCAACCAACAGCAGAACCCTCCTGCACCTTCCCCAGCCTCAGACGGGGAATCTCCACTCACTCAGT
Source organism: Monodon monoceros (assembly GCF_005190385.1). Classification (NCBI taxonomy): domain Eukaryota; kingdom Metazoa; phylum Chordata; class Mammalia; order Artiodactyla; family Monodontidae; genus Monodon; species Monodon monoceros. The sequence continues at coordinate 61,252,395 of NW_021703778.1, forward strand.
AACATCCAGGATCCCCTGCCTCACCAGTGCCGCTGAGGGCAAACCTTGGGATTCCCACTTGGACCATCTAGAAAACTCTGCTTTATATCAGTGAGAGATTCCCTTAAATGTAGAGCGATTCTTGAGCTGAATTTTAAGAAGCAGTGAAATAACATTTTAATTGACTTGGAAACTAAAGATCTAATAAAATGAAGGTTTTCTTTATTTTTGGAACTCACTAAAACTTCTTTCGGTTAATTGTATTCTTTTTATGATCCTTTTATTGTTTTGCCTTGTGGTAAGATATCATAAGTAACATAAAACATATCAAGTAACATAAAACTTGCCATTTCAACCATTTAGAAGTGTGTAATTCAGTGACATTAAGTACATTCACATTGTTGTGCACCATCACCACCATCCATCTCCAGAACTTTCATTTTTCCAAACTGAAACTATATACCCATTACAAAATAAGTCCCCCTCCCCACTCCCCCAGTACCTGGCAACCACCATTGTGCTGTCTTTATAAATTTGACTACCCTGGGTGCTTCATGTAAGTGGAATCATACAATATTTATTCTTTTGGGACTGGCCTATTTCACCTAGCATAACGTCTTCAAGATTCATCCATGTTGTAGTGTGTCAATATTTCCTTCTTTTTAAAGGCTGTATGACATTCCACTGTACATATACACCAGGTTTTGTTTATCCATTCATCTATCTGTGGACATTGGGTTGCTTCCACCTTTTGGCTGTCGTGAATCACATTTGTAATGTTAAATTTTCTAGTAGCCACATTTAAAAAGTCCCCAAAAGATCAGATGAAATAAAAAAAAATTTATTATCCTAACATACTCAAAACTTTATCATTTCAACATATAATCAGTATAAAGCATTTGCTAATAAGATATGCTAAATTCTTTTTTTATATGATGTCTTGGACATGTGGGCCATTCCTGAGCACTGATTTCTCGGTGTTCCTTTTGAGTGAAGTTGTTTCCTTAGGGAAAATGCCTTAAAATTAGTGGATTCTTACTAGATACCTCACTATAACATAAATGCTCCCATCAATTGATTTCTAGAATTGTAGATGAGAACCATGTGGGTTTGGAGGGAGGTTCCTGTCCTTCCCGTCAGGGCAAAGTTCTGAGGATTTCAGGTCAGAATTTTGAAGAGGCTCCGGTTTCTCTGTCAGCCCCTGTTCTATCTGGGAGGATGATTCAGAGCACAGGTCCTGGAGCGGCCCTGAGGAAAGTCAAGCTCATCTCTGTGCAGATGTCTTTCCACTACTATCAGCCAACTCAAGGTCCGGCCCCTCTTTTCTCTGCCCAACTAGGCAGCACCCCCAGAGTTTGCCACCTCTGGGCCTTTCTTCTACTATTTTCCTTGTCCAGCATGTCTTCCTGTCTTTCCAGAGCCTCCCTCATATGAACTTGTGGATTTTTAAAAAATGTTTACTTATTTATTTGGCTGCGCCAGGTCTTAGTTGCAGCACGCGGGATCTTTGTTGTCACATGCATGCGGGTTCTTTAGTTGTGGCAAGCGGGATCTTTTATTTATTTATTTTTTTAGTTGCGGCATGTGGGATCTAGTTCCCTGACCAGGGATCGAACCTGGGCCCCCTGCACTGGAGCATGGAGTCTTAGCCACTGGACCACCAGGGAAGTCCCGTGCTTGTGGAATTTGGCTTGTCAGACTTTTTCTTTTGCCTCAGTCCTTTGGCTACAGCCCTAAAAAGTTAAGGCAGAAAGATGAGGAAAAGAGATTTTGTTTGATTCTGTGTTGAAAAATATAACTTTTATATCCTGTAGCAAATCATGTTCTTCTGACCACTTTCCCCTCCCAGTCCACTCTCTTTAGCCGTGGATCTAGGACATTTCTCACATGCAATCCCGAATCTCTATCTGACAGGTGGTCGGTATACAAACAGAACATAATAGTCCTTGGACGTTGAGGCCCTTTTAAAGCATCTTCACATGCAAGGAAAAATAATTCCTGCATTGAAACCTATCTGCTAACTCATTCAGTTCTCTGAAGGCATTTTTATCAACCACATTTTGTAGGGAAGGACCCCAGCTTTGAGATGAAGTCATTAGCTCATGGTTATGCAGTACATACATGCCAGAACCAGGGCTGGTGAGAGTCAGTGTAGTCACAGTTCTGCAGTCCAGCCAAGGCTTGGTGAGTGGAGCACAGGCCCTCACTTGCTCTTCCCTCCGGGCACAAGCCTACACGACCCTCTGCTCTCCTCCTGGCCTTCTGTCTAGATCCTGTGCTCTTTCTCATTATAGCAGTGTCTTTCCACTACATGGGTAAATTACAAGAGAGAGGGACATGGGGAGAAGCGGTTGTTCTTTTTGTTTAAGGCCAGCCTTCTACGCAGGCAATAGAGGCTGTTGGTTCTCTCATGTGATCTGAAGGACACAGGAAATCTTCCAGACCTGCTTGCAATTCTACCATGAAGTCTAGGGTTTGATTAAGGGTCCACTTTTGACTTTGGGCTCTGCTCCTTTCAGGTGCGCAGGTATTAAGTAGGTCTCTTCATCCTTGCAGTGATTTACCCTCTGTGTCTATGAATTTGCCTATTCTATTTATTTCAGATAAATGGAATTATAGGATATGTGGTCCACTGTGTCTGGCTTCTTTCACTTTGCCTGATGTTTTCAGGGTTCATTCAGGTTGAGGCACTGATCACTGGTTTTTAAACTTCTTTTTGAGAAGCAAAATGCTCTGAACAGAAATTGTGGGTGGAACCTCAGTACGTAACACAGGTAGAAGCAGAGGTACTCTGATGGAAGCAAAGCGAATTTCCTGCCTTCTTGGGAGCACTCAGCCTAGTGTCAGTCCTGAGTATCTCTGCAGAACCCAGGACATCACAGAAGGCAGTCTCAAAGGCTTGGCAGTAGATCCACTCTCAAATGCTTTTAGGTGCAAAGACCTTTCTCTAAGGGTTTACTTCAAGAATGCAAATCACCCTACCAGTCATTTTCACCTGAATTAGTTCATAACACCCCTCTCTGAAACAATAGAGAGGGGAGAAAATTGAACAAATGGGAGTTTGATGGGAGAAAAGAACAAATGTTTTGGAGCTCTGACACTACCTTGGAGAAGCAGTGGGAAGAAGAGGGGCTCTGGATATCCTGGGGAGGAGTCGGGGGGCACCTGGGAAGTAAAGCCCACATAGGAAAGAAGGGACTAAAGACAGCATAGGAGGCTGCTTTGTAATATTGCTGTGGCTGTGCTCCCGCCCCCCCGCCCCCCCATCCTCCCTCACTGATCGCTTTTTCTCAGAAATGTCCTTTTCTGTGAGGCCAAAAGAGGATTGTATGGTCTGCAGCTGATCGGAGCTCTTCTTTCCCTGGAACATGATTGCCTTTCTGGGCAATAAAAAAAAGTCCATGTAAATCTCTGTCCAAAGGCAATTATCTGAGATGTGAAATAGTGAAGACTGCCAACGGAAACTGCAGGTCATTTGAATGTGGCCTGGTATGTGGGATGCCTCAGACAGCTTTTCTGGCTCTTCCCTCCGTCCTCATGGGAAACTTCAGGCAGCTGCAGCAGCCTGCTCAGCTGTCGTGCACCCCAGCGCTCGCCCTGAAGGGAGGGAGTTTCTTCTGAGTTGGTGCAGCCATCGTGACCATGCAGTGAAGCCTTCATGGTCTTAGGACCTTCATTCCCAACCTGGTGCCTCTAGAAGGTGAGGCTCTAGAAGGTGAGAGGAGTCCTGGCAATCCAGAGACCCAAGGCTGACCAAGGAGACCCAGGTTTTAACCTAGGCTCTGTTGTCTTTTTTTAAGGCAAGTTATAATATGCAAGTCATGTTGTATTCATGGGACTTAGTTTTTTCATGGGTAAAATGACTGATAGATTTCCACCTTGTTCCAAAAAGTCCTTAAGGCAACACTTCCGTAAAATTAAAAAGTTAGACTAGGGAGTTCCCTGGTGGCACAGTGGTTAAGAATCCACCTGCCAATGCAGGGGACACAGGTTCGAGCCCTGGTCTGGAAAGAACCCACATGCCACAGAGCAACTAAGCCCACGTGCCACAGCTACTGAGCCTGAGCTCTAGAGCTCACAAGCCACAACTACTGAGCCCGTGTGCCACAACTACTGAAGACTGCGCGCCTAGAGACCGTGCTCCGCAACAAGAGAAGCCACCGTAATGAGAAGCCTGCGCACTGCAACAAAGAGTAGCCCCCGCTCGCTGCAACTAGAGAAAGCTGGCATGCAGCAACAAAGACCCAACGCAGCCATAAATAAATAAATAAGTAAATAAATAAATTTATATAAAAAAATTAAACTAGATGATTTCTAAGTTCTTTCTTTGTTCTACAGTTTCTAAAGACTCTTCTGCAAGGTGGTTGCTGGTTTACAATTTAGAGGCTTTTAAATATTTCAGCAGTTTTTCCAGCTTACTTGAATAGCTATCTTGTCACTAGTCATCTTTTCACCTTATTTATGAAATGGGTCAAGCTTCCTACTGATGAATTTAAATCCTCTTTAAAAAGCTTACCAGGGCTTCCCTGGTGGCGCAGTGGTTGAGAGTCCACCTGCCAATGCAGGGGATACGGGTTCGTGCCCCGGTCCGGGAGGATCCCACATGCCGCAGAGCGGCTGGGCCCGTGAGCCATGGCCACTGAGCCTGCGCGTCCGGAGCCTGTGCTCCGCAACGGGAGAGGCCGCAACAGTGAGAGGCCCGCGTACCGCAAAAAACCCCACAAAAAAACAACAAAAAAAAGCTTACCAGACGGAGAGGCTGTTCTACATGAATTAAGGGATGTGAGAACCAAATACAATGTGTGCTCCTTAATGGGATCTTGGATCAAGAAAAAACAAAGCCAACAACCTACAATGGACATTTTGGGGAACAACTGAGGTTTGAGACCCAGAGCTCCCCCAGCCTTCCCCAGAGTGCCTTCTTTGCCCTCCTCCCTCCCTTCCAGCCCTCACTCATCCTCCACTGACAGTCCTTCCCCAGATACTCTGGCCCACTCAGCTCTCTCTCCCCCTTGGCTGCTGTACCTCCACTGAGAGTTCCACTCAGCTCTCCCTTCACACTTCCCCTCAACCAGAAGCATGCCTGAGAACTGATGGGTATTGCTTGATCTGAACACGTGTGTGCCACTGGAAGCTGTTAGAGGCCAGGGGTCCTGGCTTCTGTGCTGTCCCTGGCCAACACATTCAATAAATTGTTGTGCTATTGAACTTGGAAAAGGTATTCAAATTCAAATTTTACTGTGATGATGATGATGATAATCATCATTAAAGGCAAAGTTTCATATTCTGGGCCTCTTGCTCATTATTCAGAGGTGAAGGCGACATGGGCAAGATCAGCCTGGATCCTGACAAAACCCAGCCTCCCCCAAGCTCAGAGCCCCGTGTTTATTTTACAACAATTAGAGGCATACGGGCTCCTTCCGAGACAGGTTAATCTATCAGGCCAACTTGTGCAGAGCCTCTGCTCAGATGTGCCTGGTGCGAGGTCCTTGAGCACAGCTTAAAAAATTACCTTGGTAACAGGATGTGGGGAGGCACTTTCCCTGTTTCTCTAGAAACGGTTAGCAGGCCCCCAAACTGGGGCGGAGAGATGTGACCACTCCCATTTGGAACGAACCTTAAGAACTGGTTTTATTTTATTTTTAAAAATTTATTTGTTTATTTTTGGCTGCTTTGGGTCTTCGTTGCTGCACGTGGGTTTTCTCTAGTTGTGGTGAGCAGGGGCTACTCTTCATTGTTGTGCACGGGCTTCTCATTGCGGTGGCTTCTCTTGCTGTGGAGCATGGGCTCTAGGGGCGTGGGCTTCAGTAGTTGTGGCACGCGGGCTTAGTTGCTCCGCGGCATGTGGGATCTTCCCGGGCCAGGGCTAGAGCCCATATTCCCTACATTGGCAGGTGGATTCTTAACCACTGCACCACCAGGGAAGTCCCAAGAACTGGTCTTAAACTGCCCTTCAGGGCCAACCTATCACCCTGAAGTAGCCTCTCTTCTCCCCACCATCAATCAGAGCTAGAGAAGGAAGAGGGTTCTTTGGAACCATAACCGTGCTCACCAGCTTAGTGGGATGCTGTGTTTGCACCCCCTTCCCCAGCTCTCCTGGGCCCTGAAACAAAATGTGAGGGGCCGCAAAAAAATCCCATCGAAAGATGAGCTCTGCCTGCAAGAGGAGACAGGCATCCTGCTACCGGGTGGATGCCTGCTTAGGAAACAGGTTTGTCCATTAGGGATCATTTGTCAATGTCTGGAGACATTTTTGTTTGTCAGAAGTGGGAATATGCTACAGTTATCTAGTGGGTAGAAGCCAGGGACACTGCTAAACATCCTACCATGCACAGAAACAGTACCCACAACCAAGAATTATGTGCTCCAGAATATCAGTAGTGCCACTGTTGAGAAACCCTGGTATTAAAACAGCTACTGATCAAAAGAGAAGAGATGTCACTATTCCTGGGGACACCCCAACAATTGCATTATATCCTCATGTCCTCTATCATGAACTAGCACACCTACTGCCATTCTATACTACATGTTTGTGTACCTTTATGCAAAATGTTTGGGCTGCAGCCCACATCCCTAGGGACCTACATGCTCTTATTTTTGCCCCAGGTGTTATAGCCTATTAACTGGGTGATCCCACACAGGCACTTCTGAAAGGGAAGCTACACTATTAAAAATTTTTTTTCCAATTGCTACACGAGAATCATCTGGGGAGCTTTCAAAGCTCCCAGTATAGCAGCTGCATCCCATGTCAATTAAATCAGAATCTCTGTGGGTGGAACCCAGGCGGCTGCATTTTTTTAAACTCCCACAGTGATTCCAATGTGCAGCCAAGTTTGAGAACCACTGCTCTACGTAAGCCTTAGCTTATGGTGTGTGTGATCAGGTGAGCCCTTCGTCCTATTACTATTGGAGAACAGGGCCTGGTGGATCAGCTCTGGTACCGGCCAAGGTGCCAGCGTGCTGATATTTGGAAGGTTGCTTTGGGTCGCCCATTTCACATATTAGCTGTTCAATAATGGCTGGATTTATTACTTAACTCCAGTAAATACATATATATTACTAATTACTCATGCATTTCTATATAGGTAGATATATTTTATATATCCCTGTTTAAATATCACTCCCTCCTCACTTAGGATTGGGAAGTTGTCGCTTGTCCTCAGAGTCTATATAGGTTAGCTTTTGGAAACTGGCTTTTGAGTCATCTGGTAAATCCCATGGAAGGTCATGATTTTGAGCATCACACTGGCTTTTGCTATATCAGCTGACCTCTTCCCCTGGTCTTGTGGGGGTTCCCTGGGCTCCCAAGCCTGTGATGTCACTGCCTTAATTGCTATTACCACTACTTGACTCTTTCTTTCATCTCTGCTTCTTCCTCTTTGCATTGTCCTTTTACAACAGACTCAGACTCTTTAAGGCCCAAATCAATAACTGGCTGCTGTGAATGCTGGGGCATTGGGAGGTGTTTTACAAAACTGACTTTCAAATTAAGTCATGTTATGAAAATAATACGTACGTTAAAAAGCATAATAAAAGGAATACCTATAAGCTTGCCGACCCCCAACCCAAGAACTAGATTACTGCCCATACCTGGTGAACACCACTTCTGTTCATCCCTATGCTTTGCCATCAGAGTCAGCAATAACCTGAGTTTTGTTTATAACTGTCTTCCCTTTTGGAAAAAAAAAGATTCCTCAAGGATGTATGAATTCCTGAACAATACATTATTCGGTTTTGCTTGTGTTTGGTCTGTTTAAAGTAGTAGCATACTGGATATAATCTTTTAGGACTTGCTTTTTTTCTTTTTCTTTTTTTTGCTGAGGTTCATCCTTATGGCACGTAAGAGGAGTTCACTCATTTTCAGTGCTGGATAATATTTCATTGTGAAACTGTATACAATTTGTTTATCCATTTGACTGTTGATGGACATCTGTGTGGTTTGACTTTTTTGGCATAGTGAACAGTGCTCCTAACATTCTTTTACACACCTGCTATGTATACATGAGCAAGAGTTTCTCTAGATCTGGGCTTCTCAAACTTTAATAGGCATATGGCTCACCTGGGGATCTTGTTAAAATGCAAATTCTGGTTTAGTCTAAGTGGAGGGGGGCTCACAGTGATGCCAGTGCTGTGAGTCCACGGACTACACTTTTAGTGGCAAGACTCTGGGATGGAATTGGCCAAATTTACTGGAGGATGCCACACAGACTACTAAAGTGGTGGTACCATTTACATTCCCACCAGCCAACAGCCATGCATTTAGATACATATCTTCTTCAGAACTTGCTATTTTTGGTCTTGAAGTCTGAATTTGCATTTTCTTGACTACTAATTAGGCTGAGAAATCCTTTATATGTTTATTGGCCATCCATATGTATCTCTTCTGTGAAATGCCTATTCATTTCTTCTATCCATTATTCCTTTAGGTTGTTTGCCTTCTTATTAATTTGTAGGAGTTCTAACCCTTCTTATTCAAATCCTTCATTGGCTGTATGTGCTGCAAATACTGACTCTCAATTTGTTTCTTCTTTTACCTTCCTTTATTGTATTCTTTGATGAATGGAAATTCTTAATTTTAATATGGTTGAATTTATCTTTTATATGTAGTTTGTGTCTTAAAAAAGCCTTTAATTCAAAGAGTTTAGTAGGTAGTATTATACCAGTGTTAGTTCTGGTAACGTATTATGGTCAAGTAAGATATTAACTTTAAAGGAAGCTGAGTGAAGAATATAATGGGACTCTTTGTAACATTTTTGAAACTCTTCTGTAAGTCTAAATTATTTCAAAATAATTTTTTTCTCAAGTCCATTACTGTTGGCAGGTTATAAAGATGCTCTCCTATATCTGATTCCACAAGTTTTGCCTTTCACATTTAGGTCCTTAGTTCTTCTGGAATTGACTTTGTGTTTGGCATGAGGTATTTAATTTAATTCCATGGAGCCCCACAAGGGGCTCACCATCCTTTTTGAATACTGTCTTCTTTCCCTAGTGCTCTGCAATACCATCTTGGTCATAGACCAAGTACACATAGAAGAGTGGGTCTGTACGGATGTTCAAGCTATAAAGAAAGCAGAGAATGACTTCTGGGAAGTATGCTCCTAGGAAGACTGTACCATACTCTTTCCAAACTCACATGCCCTTTCCTCCAGGATAGTTCCTCTCTGTGCAGCAGGATCAAGGGGAATGTTCACCCCTTGGTTTGCAGCTCATTCAGGGTTCTCAGTCACATCCTGCTTAATTTCATGTTTTTGACATTTAGGCTTTGTCAGACCTGTCTTATTCACATTATGTCTCTTAAATCACACACTATTCAAGGTAGGAAGGAACCTGCAGTGAAGTTTTCCAGCCTTTTCAGTTTATAGTTGAGAAAACTGAAGTGGCCTAAGCACTGTATCCAAGATCAGACACGTGGCTGATGGAAGAGCTGAGATGAGACTCAATCTCTCAGCTCCTCATTGTCACTCAGATTTCACCCCGCCTCCTGTTTCTCATTCCAGTTCACAGCAACACTGTCCACCCAACCATTCAAGCTAGAACTTTGAGGTACTCCTGGCTTGTCCCTCCTTGCCTCCCTGCTCTTTGTCATGACATTCTGGTGATCGTGCCTCTGAAGTTTTTTTCAAATTTATTTCCTCACATTCATTCCCACATCCATAGCCCTGCTCCATACCTTTGTCAACGCTCCACTGGATTTCAAGAGCCCCCTTGTTTCTTGTCATTCCCCTCTATAATCCATTCACTTGCTAGACTGCTCTTAAAATTCTAAATTCGAAAGCACCTGGTTTACCTGGTTGTTTAAGCACCCTGCTGCCTTGCTTACGGTCCTGCGTCTCCTTGCCAAGGGATGAAATTATGACTTTTATCATTTGCTCCCAATTTACCTCCTCAGGTTCATTTCTTATCACCTTTCTCCTCCCCTCCAGGTGCCAGAGCTGTATCCACACTGAACTATTATGTGCTCCTGAGAAATGCCATATGTGTCTGGGCCTCATACTTAGCCCACGTTCCCTCTGCCTGCAGCACCTTTACACTTTTCTCTACATATTGCAATTGCATTCACCCCTCAAGACTTGGAAAAGTACTGTCTCCACCATGAAGCCCTCCTGCATGCCTTACTTGCAGCTAATCAGTCTCAGCATTTTACATGATCTTATGAACCCTCTGTTATGACAATGGGCTTGTTCATGTTCTGCATTCATTCCCAGTCCTTGAGCCCCTTGAGGTCTGTAACCATATTTTAATCATCTCTGTACCTCAAGGATCTGGCCCATGGTAGAGGCACAATATATTATTATTGATCCAATCAAAAACTAGTTATTTAAGGACAATGCTTAGGAAATGTTTACAATATTACATTCTTATTCTGCCAACACATCCTTACACTGGCATCACTTATGTGTTAGTCAGGACTGTTCTGGTAGCAAGTACAGAAATTCTATTTGCACAAACTTAAGTAAAATATTAATCAAGTATTGGTTCACATAATCTGCTGTGGACAGTGCAAGGCAAGAGTTGGTTTTCCAGGCAGCTGGAGACAGGTATTCAAGTGTGTTCAGAGCTCTACTCCAGACTCTGGTCTTTGGGTTTCTCTGCACAAGGGCTTTATTCTCGCCCATGGGTTTTCTGTCAGGGAAGCTCTGGACCAGAATTAACAGCAACGTGATAGAGAAAATAGCTTCTCTCTTAAGTCCAGTATACAGCATTATGAATTCTAGTTGGCTGAGCTTGGGTCAAATACCTGCCCTAACGTTCTGGGGAAGTCAAGTCAGCTAAGGGAATGAACAAACATGGCTAAAATTGGGGAGAGGAGAAGATCTCACCAAAGATGGAAGGAATAACACTGACAGCTTATGGCTGAACAATCCCCTCCCCTTAAATTTGTGTCCATGTAGAGGACAGAAGACAGAAAATGACTTTGTTTTGTTCAGTTTTAGTGTTTGGACAAGAAAAGAGCCTAGTATTTGCACACTCAGCTGAAATACTTGGCGAAATGAGTATGTCTCGTCCTAATGAAGTTATTCCATCTTTTGGGCAATGTCTTCATGTTTGACAAGTACCAGGGACTTTAATTGAAAATTACTTTGGGAATCTTGCCAGACATTGCAAATTGAAAATATGAAAACCCTTCTCCTGGGTCAGGAGTGTAACAAGCCCCATGTCAAATGTCATTACCCCACGTGCATTCTAGGACTGTGCAGGTGGGAAACTAAGTGTTGATTGCATATTTTAGCCCAAGAATAATTTCCTGAATGGCAATTTGTTCCTTTATTTGATGAAACCGAGGTTTTCAACAGCAGTAAAATGCAATCTTTCCAGAGCGTATTTCCGTGGGTTATGAAGATTGATTATGCTGCTTAGTGAGAGATTCATTATTTGGTTATTTAGACCATGATTTATTAAAAAAAAAAAAAGTAAAAAGGTAATGATTTCCAGTTAGGAAGGTTTGCCCTGTGAGGAGTGGTATTTAGCTCAGCATTGCTTCTAATTGATGGTGCTGGGACCGGGGAGGGGGAGCCAGGAGACAGGCCTGTTTTAAGCCAAGCCATTGGCACTTTCTTGGACCTCAAAGGGCCCCCCTAATTTCTCTGGATCTCAGGACTGCATGACCCCCACTGCCCTAAGCCTGAGGGGACTGGAATTTTGATTGTGCCCTAGAATAAGGGGGTGTGGGCAGGGCAAAAGCATGACTGGAGGCAAAGCTGAGGCCCTAGACTACACAGAGCCTAGGAAACACTCACGCAAAGTCAAAAAGGGAAAAGAGCTGTGAGGAAGTGAAGTGGGCAAAGGATCAAGGCAGTAAAGCATGAAGAAGTGTGAAGGAGAGACAGAGAACGGAGAATCATATAAGAGAGCTCAGACCCAGGTGGAAACCTATGAGAAGTGGCGTGAAAACAGATCAAAGGGAGAATGGAGTCCTCTCACAGCTTGTAGGGGTGCTCAGCTCTGCAACTTGTCCAGCTCTGTCCAGGCAGACTCCCTCACAGAACTTTCCAGCTGCTGCAACCCTAAACACTCTCTTTTCAGGAAAACAAACCAAACCAACAAACAAATCTGTTTCCAGTTGTGATGATCAAAAAAAAAAAGTGGGGGAAAGGGGGACTCTGGGAGGAATACTGTTCAGATCCAGGAGGAGCCTCGGAGAAAAGAGGAAGGCCAAGATTGTCTACTCTCCTGTACCCGGAATCGTGTCCTTCCCTATGGCTGTCACACTTCAGACCCCTGCCTTCCAGAAGCCTCCTCTTGAGAAGCAGCCCACAGTGGTGAGAATGAAGTGGTAGACAGGAATCCTTTGTTTCTGAATGGGAACCAGCTCTAGATCCTAGAAAAAGTGCCCCCCAAAATCTCAGAGCAAGAGGCAAGATGGTGACAACCCTAAATACTCATTGTTGAACTCTAAGTGGCTGGGACATGACAGTCAACATCTCCTTCAAACCTTGTGAGAACCCCTCAGGGCAGGTTTTATTGCTGCTACATTTTTTGTTTTAAAGGCAGGTATTATCAGCTCTCTTCTGCAGAGGGGAAACTGAGGCTCCAGAGAACTGGCTATCTTGTCCAAGGCCTCTACTCTGGGAGGGGATGAGCCAGGTTGACTCTAAAGCCCCAAGTCTTTTATTCACACCTGTCCATCTTCCATCTGATCCATGGGCCAACTGGAGCCAATGACCAACCAATTAGTACACATGTGAACACAGCCCCTAGGCTTGTGTCAGACTTGATAATCACTTAAACTAAGGCCACTCACGTCCATCAATTCAGTGCACTTTATGGCCACATGAGAGGCAGACCAGGCATCCCAGGGCAGATGAGGAAGAGGTGCTTTAGGCAGAAGGAGCATGGGAAAACCTTCTAATTGGGGTTTCTTGAATTTGGTAACCCAGCATCACTGGCCACCCTATCTCATGAAAGTTAGCCTTCCATTTTGAGCTCAACTCTTGAGCCTCTGACCCTGCCCCAGGTCAAAGAACAGGGGTACCATTTGAGGAGCCTTTCCAGGCTGCAGGGGAGCAAATAACACCATCACTGGGATCAAGGAGGGGTGAAAACGGCACATTCAGTGGAGCCCTGCCAAGGACAACTCATTTGAACCTCAAAGGAATCCACTGGGAAAAGCACAGTCACTGGGGGAACAGAACATCCTTTGTTGTTCCTTTGAGATGGTCCCAACCCAGTTTCCACAAAGTCATGCTTTGAATTCCTTCAGCATTCTTACATTTCCTTATAATTTTGTTTCCAGGGAAATCCTAAGCTCTCAACATCCAGGGATCTCATTTCCAAAGATACAACTGCAAAGTCCATTCAAGTGGTTCTTTAAAAAAATAATAATTCATTTTTAAAAAGTACTGCACTGTATTGACAAATTTCACAATTAGCTGTTTCGCCATATGTTTCTCTTAAGAATTGCATTAATGAATTTCTTTTCAAGTCCATATGGGATGGGCAGATTGTTTTTTGGTGTTTTCCACATGTCATAGTTAAAGAAAATTTGATGAGGCTTCCTTTGGATCCAAGGAAAGTGGAGTGGGTTTTTATACTGCATTTCCAACTGACAAAGGCAACACTTGGCACTGAATACCAAGAGGAGGCCGGGCAGTAGCAACAAGACTTTGCTGTGCATTCAGTCTAGTTGGGTTTCACTGAGCTGTAAGTGAGAAACTCGTATTTCAAAACATAATCAGAAAGAAGGGCCAGAGTAAGAGAGAATGCACAGTATCCAAAGATGCGAGGTTCTTTTTTTAATGACCTATGTTAGTTGAGTGATTATCAACTTCTGAAGGTCAGGACTGTGCCTTTTTTGGTCCTTGTGTTCCCAAGACCTAGGACCAGGGTCTTCTTGTGTGGCTGTACAAACTACGCCCTACACAAAGCTTCTTGGCCGAGGGGTGAGAGTGCTACAGTGTAGCTGCTCTTGGCTTCCCGAACCAAGAATCCTGGGCTTTCCTTCTCCATCCTAATTCATCCATTCTGGCTTGGTGGAAGCTCTGCCTAGCACAGCACTGTCTGACACTTCAATTATAAAACAAAAAGCCACACTGGCTGATCTTATGTAAGCCATAAAAACTCTGTCTCAGTTTCCTCATCTATGAAGTGCTACAAATGCCTAGTTTGAAGGACAATTGTGAGGCTGAGATAAAAACAGAAAACACTTTGTGAAGTCCTACATGACTATATTATTCTTTTGGAGGTACAGAGCCTGCCAGGCTTCTATCTTATCAATGCCCCCCCCCCCCAACTCACTCATCCATACCTTCTTAGAATTTACAGCTCCACATTTACACGGCAAAATTTTTGGTCCTCAGTGAAAAAAGAACCATTCCCAATGCACCTTTCAGTCGCATTAACCAAACCCATAGAACATTGGTTATTATTTTCTCTCCTAAGTGGAAATCTTAAGAGTAGGCTCTCTGAAATAATTGCCCTTTTGCAATATTAGAAATATTTCAATAGTGACAGCTTGGAAATGCTTTAACTTTTAAATACTTAAACCAAATAATAAATAAACCCTTGTGATGAATGTTTCCAGAAGGGACGATTAACATTATCCTTACAGCTGTTCATGATATAATATCAAAATGAAAAACATGCACGAGAAAAACAGCAAGCCCATGCTGACTTCACGTCGCTTTTTTTGCAAACAGCTCTAATGTGAAGACATCCTCGGTAAGACCTAACCAACAATATTTCATCTGATCATCATTTAGCCAAACCACAACGATACTCCCGAGGCCTCTTCAGTTTCACTGACAGCATCTGTCATTTCAGTTACTACAAATGTGAGCTCTTGCAATGATGCTAGCAGGGTGCTCTGTGGCCTAAAAGGAAAATAAACGTCTCTTTTTCAAATTTTTAACATTTTATTTTTGAGGCAGGACTCAATAGTAGCTCAAGAAGAGAGGTTTGTTATCATTGTTGTTATTTTGTTTGTTGCGGGGGGCTTTAAGAAAAATAAAACAAAAACATGGATCTGGGCAAATGCATATGTTCCTGATTCAACTGTGTACCTGAGCTTCTAAAGAGCAAGAATTCCTGTTTCCATCAAAGGTACATTTAAAGAACAGAAAAGTCAAACTATGACTTAGAAAATCTATAATTTTACTAGTCAATAATTTATTGGCAGAATTCCACAGTAACTTATAATTTTACGAGTAATAATAATTACTGTATGTGCCAGACGCTGTGCCAGGTGGCCTTAACTACCTTATCTGACTTAGTCTTTGTGGCAACCTTTGTGACAAAAAAGGTATGATAGCTTTCATTTTGAAATGGAGGAAACTGAAGGTCAGTTTGGTTGCTAGAATGCTGGGCTCCAGCCCAGGTTGCCCTCCCTAGAAATTCATTTGCCACCTCTGAGCTGTTGAAGGGATGGGTGAAGAGGTGGTCACTCAGAGCTGTCAAGAGCATCTTAGGTTGTGAGGAAGAATTCCACTCCTTGGTTGCTTCCGCCCCTTGCCCTTTGCTCTCTTCTGAAATGGGTCCTTGAGTAGTGGTAGGGGAGGGGAGTGCTCTCCTGAAGACCTGGCAGTTGGGTCTCATCTTCCCAGGTTCATCAAAATGGCATCTGTCCTGGATTGACATATCCTCTCCCCAGGAGTCTGCCCATTGCCTTGCTCTGACTAGCTAACAAATTCCTGATAATCTGGGAATGTCCCAAGCAGTGTTAATGAAGGGCAGTGGGGCTTTGATTTTGGACAAATGCTCCGTGATGGAGGGGCTCTGGCTGACACACTTTCCCCACTGGGACTCAGAAGTGACAGAGGAGGGCAGGTCAGAGGTGCCAGCTCCAGGCAGGTGGGGAGACCAGAGTGTTAGCTTCTGCCCGGCACTTTCACGTGGCAGGGGAGGCTGCCTCTGTTGCACCCCGTCATGTACTATTCATCAAGGGGCATGTGGAGCCCCCTGGGGGCCTTTCCTCATATCCAGGCAAGATAGCTCATTCTTGGGGGTATGACAGGAACTGAGTTTGGGTACCACCACCTGAGCTGCAAATTTTCTTGTTTATGTAAGAGAAAATGTTCCCACATTATTCTAGTCCACTCTGATCTCAAAGGTGAGGCTGGGCTTAAGTCAATAGGGATCTGAAATGAAAGCAGTTGTGGTGAAAAGCCCAAGAAATATAGCATTCAGGGTAGCTGGGCTCTGCAGGCTATAATTTATGCTATTTTCTGCTTCTAGAATTTATCCAAAACTTTCACCTTTTAGGAAGCTTCCTTTTGAATAATGAACTATCTGAATTTTGAAAACTCTAAATTCTCTTCATTGTGAGGCTCAGTCTAAACTATATTTAGAACCCCACTTAGATGTCACACTCTCCAGGAAGCCTTCCTGGACCCCCAATTCTGGTTTAGTTCGCGACTACGAGCTTCCACAGCAACCTGTTCTTACTCTTAGATGTCTATATCATGATTGTTCTTTTCATTTCCACTGCCTCACTTGAGGGGGGCGGGCACCAGGTCTTGTGTACATTTTTGCACTATATGACTACAATACAACATACAGAATGATGAGGGTCGGAACACAGACCCAGAAAACTACTCAAGTTGCTCCGAGGAGGGCAGTTCATATAAAAAAAAAATCATACAGCCTTCACCATGGGACAGATTGCTCTTAGGATGTTTACAGGTTGATGATACCATGAAATCTGTATTGATGAGGGCTTTTCTTTCCTTAAGTTGTATTTTTTACACTTAAAGTTCATTGAGCTCTACTCTCATAGCGTTAGTCTTCAGCATCTGGCTTGTTTGTGGTGAAAGTCAGTAATGTTGGGTCTTTTTGAGCACAAAATCCATTAAATAACCACAGTGAACATACTAAACCATCATAATGTGGCTTTTCTGAAGCACAGAAATTTTATTTGGTGGGATCCTCCACCATGGTCTTATCAGTTGAATGGCTTTCATCAGTTGGTTATGAACAAGCTGGGTTCATGGAGTCACCCGGTCACCAGGCAGAGCTCAGACCACAGATGACAACTTGAATCTCCTACATCCCGATCAGTGTTCCTTTCCCATTGGTAACAAAAGGTCCCCTTTGTTTCAGAATCCACCCATGTATTTGTCACCCCAGGGTGTGTATGGCTACGTGCTGACCACGGAGGAGCTGAGGGTGAGGAGGGGTTGAGCCAAAGACAGAGTCCTCCAAAGCTAAAGGTTGGAGCACCAGGATAGGAGATGTAGCCAAGCGTGAGAAGAAGGGTCCCAGGCTGGTGGGAGAACTCAGCATGCCACTCCATCCCTCAGAACACGAGTGTTATAAGGTCTCTGCAGGGCCTTCGAGCTTGTACATCTCAGAGTGTAAAAGGCTATAAACTCAGTCTTTGAACACACTGAAAAGAATGAGCCAAGATTTGGAGTGCGTCATCCAGTTCTTTTGTTGTCACCCTGTTAGTATGACTAATAAGGCAGAGCCCTGGTGAACAGGGTCCATTTTTCCCTCTGTATTTATTTAGATGTCCATGTTGGAGAAGGGGACCTCCTGGTCTTTTTTTTTTTCACTTCATATAAAACATTTTTACTTCATACATGGCATTATTTAATTTTTCCTATTATAAAGATTCTGAAATATAAATATATACTTAATACATAAAACAGTAAAATCCATGTACATTATAAGCAGGGGAACCTACTATTGATTTCTTACATTTTTATATTTTTCCTGTGCAAATACACATATATGAATATGTATTTGTAATATAAAAACTGAATAAATCCCCATGTTTTGTTCATATGATTTTGAAACGTGCTGTTTTCACTTAAATGTAATTTGCAAATATCTTTTCAATAAATTCTGGTCTACTGTAAATTTTAATGGCTGCATCGTGGTGTAACTGATTTACCCAACCCCTCTATGTCTAAATGTCCAACAATATTTTGCTATAACAAACAACAATGTGATAAACATTCCCACAAAGTCATCTGGAGGTCTCAGAGTCTGGGCTTAGAGCAATGGCTGTGGCTGATAAAGGAAGAGGCAGGAAACAGAAGCTGGGAGCTGCAGCATCCCTGTGAGGCCTCGAGGAAACAGTCAGTTCTGAGACCAGACTACGAGTTTGAGTTAGCACTGGAAAGGCCGTAATTAGTGTTTGAACTGCTCTTATGTCCTGCAATTCTGAGGAGTGGGATGGTCCAAAACTAGGGCCTACTTCCTGGAACTGTGTCTCTCCATCGGGCTAAATCCACAGAAGCTTCTAAAGCAGGGGTCCCCAACCCCTAGGCCGTGGACAAGTAACGGTCCGAGGCCTGTTAGGAACTGGGCCGCACAGCAGGTGAGCGGTGGGTGAGCGAATGCACTTTCATCTGCTGCTCCCCACTGCTCACATTACCGCCTGAACCAACACCCCCCATGGAAAAACTGTCTTCCACGAAACCGGTCCCTGGTGCCAAAAAGGTAGGGGACTACTGTTCTAAAGAACAGACGTTTCACCCAATCGCAAAATGACTGTAGTTGTATCTTGAAAATCCGTTACACTGCAGCACAATTGTTTATTCACATGTGGAGTCTGTTGGAGTCTTTAGTTCATCCTGGAGCAGCCACAGAGAGTGAGGGGTGTGGAGGGCAGGAGACCCCAGAGACTTGAGAGGGTTGGCCTCTAGAGCAGCAGTCCCCAACCTTTTTGGCACCAGGGACTGGTTTCGTGGAAGACAATTTTTCCATGGACTGAGGGTGGGGGGTCGGGGGGGGGGATGGTTTCAGGATGATTCAAGTGCATTACATTATAGTGCACTTTATTTCTATTATTATTACATTGTAACATGTAATGAGGTAATTATACAACTCACCACCACCACTGATCTGACAGGAGGTGGAGCTCAGGCGATAATGCAAGCCATGGGGAGTGGCTGTAAATACAGATGAAGCTTCAATTGCTCGCCTGCTGCTCACCTCCTGCTGTGTGGCCCAGTTCCTAACAAGTCATGGACCACTACCAGTCCGTGGCCCAGGGGTTGGGGACCCCTGCTCTAGAAGAGAAGCTGCTGGCGGTGGGTGGTGCTGAATGGACTAAGGAAAGGAAACTGGCATTCGTGGAATGTTCTGGCTGTTTCATGCCCATCCTCTTACTGAATTCTTATATCAGCTCTGGTTTATCCTGTTTATGGATGAGGACATAGAAGTGAGAGAGAAATTGTGTCATTTTTCCAAGTACAGCTCATGGTGACAGAGCTGAGATTTATTTCAACCCTTGTCTTTCTGGCACTTTCTATCAACCAGGCCAAGAAGTTTGAGAATTGCCCACACCCACACTGAAGTGTAAACTAATTAATATCCTCTTTGAGAGTGATGAGTTATTAACAGCATGCGTAAGAAAGCTGAACATAAATGACAGCAGTGTGAGCACCACATCAAGCTCTATCGCATGTGATTGGACCTTGACTTCCAAGCTGCCACTCTGCCTTTAGACCAGAAGCCTTTGTGGGTGTCTCAAGAGTATGGCCAATGAACGTGGCAGGGCTGGGACCTGGCTCCTGTGGGACTCTTACTCTTTCTGTGCTCAGCCACCTCACAACTACCAGATCCTCTCTGGGCTGGGCCTGGGGAGGCACTATGAGAGTACAGAACAGCTAGAACTTTCCTCACGTTGCCACTAGTCCATCTCCTGATGTGGCTAATGGTCACGCTCCAGCCAGCCATGAGGGCCACGAGGTCCCTGAGGGTGGGACTGCCCTGTGGGCAAGGGGCTTCTACTGTTGTGCCCGCTCCACTTTCCCTGTTACCCTAGTCCAGGGGTCAGCAACCTTTTTTAAAATTTTGGTAGAGGGCCAGATAGTAAATAATTTAGGCTCTGTGGGCCATATGTCTCTGTCACGATTACTCAACTCTGATGAGGTGTGAAAGCAGCCATAGACAACACATCAAACGAGCCTGGCTGTGTTTCAATAATACTATACTTAGCCTGTGGGCTGTGGTTTGCCAACACTTGCCTTAGCCCAACACGTTTACCAAAGCCCCCATATCTTCATTTCCTTCTTCAAGATAATGCTTCAAAACACAAGTTTTCTCTAGTTTGCTGGCCACTAGGCACAAAGGGTATGCACACGGAAGGCCACTAGCATTTTTTCCCCTCATATCAGTGACACAAAGTTATATTCCACCAAATCACCATGTCACTGATCATGGAGCCAGTTTTTTTGCGATACCTTTTCTTTGGCTGCTGTTCACCTCTGATGATCAAAGGTGTCCTGAAGAATGACCCTCTTATGTAAAGGAACAAGCCTATCACATACTCTTGACACAGTGGTCTGGACTGAGGGCTAGCTGATCCCACCTAAAGGAAAACCCGCCAACTCCAATATCACATTTTGTGTTCCCAGTTTTTTTCTAGTTAGACACACAGGAAAGCCCAGGGTCACTTACTCCCAGGGTGTCTATTTCCTAGAAGAGTAGAGAGGATGTTGGACTAAGACACAGGAGCCTTGGGTTTTAACCTCAGCTCTCTCCCTATCCAGCTGCCTTCCCTCTGGCAGACTCCTGCCCATTCTGACCTCAGTTTTCTGTTCTGTCAAAAATCATCTTCACCACACATGAAGGAATGAAGCTGGACACTTACCTTACACCATATACAAAAATTAACATGGAATGGATCAAAAATATAAGAGATGAAACTATAAAACTCTTAGAATAAACAGGAAAAACTTCATAAAATTGGATTTGGCAATGATTTCTTGGATATAACACCAAAAACATAAGCAACAAAAGAAAAAAACAGATAAATTGAACTTGAAAAAAAGTTCTGTGCATCAAAAGACAGCTAACAGTGAAAAGGCAACCCATGGAATAGGAAAAAAAATATCTGCAAACCATGTATCTGATGAGGAATTAAGATCCAGAATATATAAAGAACTCCTACAACTCAACAACAAAACCCTCCAAAATCTAATTTAAAAATGGGCAAAGGACTTCAACAGACATTTCTCCAAAGAAGATATACAAATGGCCCATAAGCACATGAAAAGATGCTCAACATCACTGATCATTAGAGAAATGCAAATCAAGACTGTAATGAGATAGCTACAACCTCACACCAATTAGAATGGCTACTATTAAAAAAACAGTGTTGGTGAGGATGTGGAGAAACTGGAATGCTTGTACAATGTTGGTGTGAATGCACAATGTTGCAGCTACTTTTGAAAACAGGATGGTGGCCTCAAAAAACTAAACACAGATTATCATATGACCCAGCAAATCACTTGTGGGTATATACCGAAAAGAATTAGAAGCAGGTTCTTGAAAAGATATCTGTACAACCATGTTCATAGCAACATTATTCATGATAGCCCAAAGGTAGAAACAACCCAAGTATCCATTGATAGATGAATGGATAAACAAAATGTGGTATATACATACAATGGAATATTATTCAACCTTAAAGGAAATTCTGACACATGCTACAACATTGATGAACCTGAGGACACTGTGCTAAGTAAAATAAGCTAGTCACAAGAAGACAAATACTGTACGATTCCACTTGTATGAAGAACGCAAGAGTAGTCAGATTCATAGAGACAGAAAGTAGAATGGTGGCTTCCAGGGGCTGGGGGGGTGGTGAGGGAATGGGGAGTTATAATTTAATGGATATTGAGTTTCAGCTTTGCAAGTTGAAAAGAGTTTTGGAGATGTATGATGATGATGTTTGCACAACACTGTGAATGTAAATACCACTGAACTGTACACTTAAAGATGGTTAAGATGGTAAATTTTATGTTATATTTTACCACAATTAAATTTTTTTTAGAAAGCTAAAAAAAAGGCATCTTGAGATGACTGCAACTGTGTCTTCTGCTCTAAAGTTCTGTATTTCACTGCGCACATGGGAAGCAGTCTTCGAGGATACAGCTGCTGATGTAAAGCAGGGGGTTGGCCCCTCCACTCCTAACCACAGTCCCTTCTATCCTACAGCTCTTCACGAAGACAACTTATTTTCACATACTTGGTCTTTCAAACCTTACAAGAATGCTGCAAAATCGGCAGGGTGTTATTATTGTGCCTCTGTTACAGAGGAAGAAAGCGAGGCTCAGGGGTTTCAGTGACATGTCCAGGTCATAGAGTTAACACACGGATATGCAGGACTGAGCCAAGCTCTCCCCATTACTTTCCTTGGGAGCCTCAAGGGAGGGCTCTCGAAGCTCTTGTTGACACCATACTCAGCAGCATGCCTGGGAGGGGAGCCCTGTTGGCAGCTTTAGTTTTCTCCCCAGACACCTTGTTTCTCTTGCCTAATGGTTCTCTCGCCTAGGCGAGCAAGACAACCTGGGGGAGAGCTTGGCTCAGGTTGGGGAGGAACTGCGTAGATCTTTGAGGAGGTGATGTTTTGCTTGTAACCTAGAGAGAGGTGACAGGTGTAGAGCAAATGGAGAAGGCACCAGGCAGGGGACTGCAACTGCAGGTGGCCTCCTGCTGCACAGAGCTTGGCAAGGGAAGGTGGTAAAGGGGTGAGGGGGCGTGTGGAGAGGGGAGCAGTGGCCAGCTCAAGGGGAACCTTGATGGCCATTTTATACTGGATTGGATTGGATTTTATTCTGGAAGCCACGGGAACTTGTAAAGAGTTTTAGGACCACGTGGGGTAAGGTGGCACCACTACGGAGGCCCCCAGTATCCCAAATGTCAGAGGAAGCTGGGGACAGTTCCCCTTAGCTGCTTTGCACATCGACAGCGTGGCCTATCACCTCCACAAAAATTCCTACTACCCATATGGAAAAAATCTAGACAACACGTTCTAGGAGTTATAGGATGCATACATTTTTCAATGTTTCTTTTAGGGACCATAAACCTTCAGTTTTATGATGACTTAATATTGATGTTAAGCCATAAACAGAGCTGGGACAGTTTGATTAAAAAAGTAACAACTTCTTGCCAAACAGGTAACCTTTTCTTCCCTTCTCCCCTTCTCTCCCCTTCCCCTCCCTCCCCTTCTTTTTCTTTTACAAGTGGGCTTAAATCTACTGCCTGGAGCAAAGGAGCTGCCTCTCCCTGGATACCACCAGTTTCCCTATGTCCTTTGGAGTCAAGTCCTGAAGTCAGGGACAGACCCCAATTTAACAGTGGGCTTGGCCTTGGCCTCTACGAAGGCACTTCATGTTGGAGGGAACAAAGTCATTGTAGATGCCTTGGCAAAGTGCCCTGGATGGGAAAAAAAAATGCAAAAAAATCCCCAGCCAACAAGTAATCATCGCCCCCTCCCCCCACCTCCCCAGTAACTCTTTAGGAACATAATTTTTATAGGGCCAACCACAGGAAGGCAGGAAGGCCCATGGTGCAAGAACTTGGGGAGAGAAAAGATGATGAAAAATAACTTCCAGAAAAAAGGATCTCACATTTTGAATAGGAATGGTATTTAAAAGAAAAACAAAGCCCAAATCCCAAACATCCCATCCAACAGGAAATCATCATCAGTGTTTAGAAATTCCAGGGAGTACACCCGGGGACAGCTGAAGAATTGGCACAAGGACATCAGCTGTATTGAGGAGTGAAGGGTGGGTTGGCCAGTTTCCCAAACAGGGGGGTGTGCTCAGTGTCCTGACACTCCCCTGACACCCAGGGAGGGCAGAGAAGTCAGTGGTGGGCAGGAGGAGCCTGGTAAGGTGGTGTGGACATCTGTCACTTTTGCTCCATGACCTTCTGTCATCAGGAGATATTTATCATACACATGCTAGGTGCCAGGCACCCTTCTAGGCACTGGGGATACATAGTGAGAAAGACAGCTTGAGTTCCCACCCTCAAGTAGGGCCTACCCACTTCTTTGGGAACAGTGGTTCCTGACTGGGGAGTTTCCTTAGATTGTTAATCAGAGTGACCTCCCCTACCCTGGCAGACTGGCAGGAGAACCACCCAATCTAGTTCATCACATGTGCTCTCCCTGAAATTTCTATCATGAGAAGAGTGACAAAAAATACTGGGGGAAACATAGTTGGAGTAGATTTGTCCACGTTCTGCAGAGAAACTCCTACAGTGGCTGCCACCTGGGGCCTCAGAGCTGCCATGGCACCTGCCTCTTCAGCCTTCCCCTAGATTCTGTGAGCTGCTGCATAGCCACCAGATAAATACCAGCTCTGCATAGGTTACCCAGCATTGGCATCTGTTGCTCGCAACCAATGATCCTCAATTATGAGAAAGTGGACAAGAGGAAGGAGATGGAGACAGATGACTGCCTTTGCAATTTAGATCAAAACTCAGAACTACTAGGTCTAAATCTTTATTACCAGCATTACCTTGTTTTACTACCTAAGATCCTCTAGCCTAAATGATTGAAATAGTCTTCTTCTGGTCTCCTTGTTTCCTCTCCAGAATGATTATCCTAACACGTTTCCCCACTTCTCCAGAACCATCAATCTCCTTAGCCTGCCAGGCAAGGCCTGCCAAAATCTGGTCCCAGCTTGCCTTTGCAGCCTGCTGCCAACATTTTAACGTATTCACCGTGCAGGCTAACTAGTCCCCTAGCACTCCATGCAATGGCCGGCCTCAGTGCCTTTGCTCAAGCTCTTCCCTCAAACAGGAATGTCTCTCCATGTTTCTGTGCTCTTTGTAAATTCTATTTCATCCTAAAAACCTCACTTGAAATGTTATTTCTGATATAAAGCCATTCCTGAATGCCTAGAAGAAATTAATCATGCCTCCCTCTGCGTTCCTACAACCCTTTCTTGTACTGCTACTATTTCCCTCTGTCTTGACCCCGAGTTAGTGGTATACATATCTGTATGTCTCTCTAGACTTGAGATCATTGAAGAGGGCCTGTGTCTCTGGTCTCCCAAAGCTTAGTACTGTGCCAGGCTAAACAGACAAGTTTGCAGAATTAATTAGATTTAATTATTAGTTATAGGCCTCTAAGGGTTATTAAGTTAAAATTGATCTGAACAAAACCATAATTTGAAAAGATACATGTACCCCAATGTTTACTGCAGTACTATTTACAATAGCCAGGACATGGAAGCAACCTATGTGTCCATTGACAGAGGAATGGATACAGCAGATGTGGTATATATATACAATGGAATATTACTCAGCCATAAAAAAGAATGAAATAATGCCATTTGCAGTGACATGGATGGACCTAGAAATTGTCATACTGAATAAGTCAGAGAAAGACAAATATCATATGATATTGCTTATATGTGGAATCTAAAAAAATGGTACAAATGAACTTAGTTACAAAACAGAAATAGAATCACAGATGTAGAAAAAAATCTGGTTGCCAAGGGGGAAGGGGCAGGAAGGGATAAACTGGGAGATTGCGATTGACATATACACACTACTATATATAAAATAGGTAACTAATAAGGACCTAATTGTATAGCACAGGGAACTCTACTCAATACTCTGTAATGATCTACATGGAATAGAATCTAAAAAAGAGTAGATGTATGTATATGTATAACTGATTCACTTTGCTGTACAGCAGAAGCTAACACAACATTGTAAATCAACCATACTCCAGTAAAAATTAACTTTAAAAAAGTTAACCTTACTGGAAGAAGGACAATCCAAAGCAAATAAAGATGTTTTGCATTTAAAAAAAAATTGATCTTGGGCTTCCCTGGTGGCGCAGTAGTTGAGAGTCCACCTGCCGATGCAGGGGACACGGGTTCGTGCCCCGGTCCGGGAAGAACCCACATGCCGCGGAGCGGCTGGGCCGGTGAGCCATGGCCGCTGAGACTGTGCGTCCAGAGCCTGTGCTCCGCAACAGGAGAGGCCACAACAGTGAGAGGCCCGCGTACCGCAAAAAAAAAAAATTGATCTGAACATTGAGTCAGGTTCTGACCACGCACAGAGAAACCAAGCCTCCCTACTACTGTCTCCTTCCTAGCTTTGCCTCTCAGCTATCATTTCACCACTCTGTGGCTTTCCTCATTGGACAACTGCTTTTTCTCCTTCTAGCTAGACTGTAACCGTCTAGTTCCCATGGCATACCCAGTCCCCAGCACGATGCTTAGCACATGCCAGGAGCTGAGTAAGTTACGGCTTAATGAATGAAGACATGAACGCACTTGATCCTTATTTACTCTGAGATGAATTCTGACTCAGACTCATCCTCAACATTTGTGATTCTGGATGCAACAGTAGAAAGAAATCCCACATACCAAATGTCTGAATATTCAAAAGTTACAAAGTATGCTAAAAAGCTGTTTTTATAAAATATGTTATCCTTCTACTTTAACAAATACGCCTCTGTGACTCTTCCACATTCTGCACGGGGATGAGATAGCACAGGAAAGGCTGGTTCTCAGCCTGCTTGCTTCCTTCCCCATCCTGGCTCTGCTTCGTACTTTAAGGCCCACGCATCCCAGCGGCATCCACATTGCCCATCAGTTTCTGCCCTTGGCTGGCCCTTGTATCTCGGGTGCACATGTTCCTGGGATTGCCTGGCCTCAGAGGATAGATCCAGGGATGAGGCCCTCAAAGGCCTGGAAACAGGCTCAGAGACTTTTAGGGTCTCGATCGCCAGGGCATAGTCTAGAAAGGGAGGTGTGAACTCTAGCTGGGTAAGTCCCTACTGCTTGCATACTCCTCACTTTATGGGGAGAAGAATGGCCAGGCAAGGGCCAGGGTGCACCAGGGGAGGGACCCCTCAAGCCTAGGTCTAAAGTATTGCTCTGATTTTATTCTTCTTAGGAGGACTCCCCATAAAGGAATCAAGTCCCTACTCTATAGAGGATGCTTCCGCACTGGTTTTTCTTTGGAGTTTGCAAATTCATTGTCAGCCCAGAAACAGCCAGAGCAGTGGGGCACCTGGACATATCTGGGTGAGAGCGAAGCCTGGTGCTCCACAGCAGCAATCCTCTCTCAGGGCGGTGGTGGGAACCCCTTGCAGACCACAGGCGTGCTTGGTTATGAAGGTCTAGAAGCTTCTGTCTCTTAATGTGATTTCTGCCATTAAGTAAGGGTGCTTCGAAATCCCCTTGGATAGACCCAGGTGGGCGGGGGGCCCTAAGGGTGAAGGTGATGCTGCTGTTCTCCCAGCCAAGCAAAACCAGCGACTGGAGCTTTAAAGGAAGGAGATTTTCTGCTCGAATGCTTTCAAATGGGCTCCTGCAGACAGCTGTGGCCAAGCTTTTGAAATATTTCTAGCCTCTGTTTTCCTGCTGTGAAGTCTTTCGAGAAACAGTTCAGGAGCTAGGAGCTGTTTGCTATTCTGGGGCAGTGGGTGTGCAGATGAAAGGGCAGATGGGCTGGAGAGGAATAATTCCCCAAGTGCCCATAAAATTTTTGATCTTTGGCCCCTGCTGTAAAGTGATTCTGGGAATGCCGGTCAGACGGGAGAGCTGAGCTCTGTGGACCTGGGGCTTCCCGTGACCTCCGTCTGGGCACGTGGGACACAGTCTTTGTCACCCAGGGCACTGAGATAGGGACTCTCACGGCTCCTGGAGGCTCCAGAGGCCTGTTGGAAATGAGGAGAATCTCAGGCCAGATGACACTGAGAGCTGGGGAGGTCTGATGAGATAGGTGGAACCCTGTCTAGGTAGTTGATTCAAAGAAGTACATATTCCACCAAGGAAATTAAAATTTTCCTGTGAATGTGTTTTGGCTGATGGTCCAATTCTCTCAGGCTCAGGTGGGCCAAGGCTGTATGGTAACTTAGCCAAGAGGCAAGCGACCTTGCATTAGCCCTGGATCTATCACCACCTGGCTGGGGGACTGGCCAAATTAAGTGTCCTCCCTGCCTTAGTTTCCTTTGCAGATCAAAGACATGAAGTTACCTTCTCAGGAGTGGTACAGTCCAAGGGGCAGCCTTGGAAATGTCTTCATGTATTCCTTACATTCAATGGGTTTCCTGATTTCCATCTTTCTTCAGATGACAGTATCTATCATTTAACCTGGGTTGGGAGTTTGAGCTTTGGAGTCACATTAGATCTAAATTCAGTCCCAGCTTAGTCTTAGATAATGATATAACCTTGGGTGTGTGTTGGTTACCTCTTTGAGCTTCAATTTCCTTATCTGCAAAATGGGATGGTATCACTTACTTCTCCAGTTGTTTGGAGAATTAAATGAGATAATGGCCTTGGATGCTGGTTCAGGCATAACATTCTCCTCCTCAGAGCAGCATTGCCTTTGGGGTTGGCAAGTCTGGGCAGCTCACCGAGGACCCCATAGGAGTGAGCTTACTTGATTCTGACTGGGCCTTACAGGGATCATTGCTGAAGTGGGAATAGCTCTCTTCAGACAGAGTGTTTTATTTTCCTGGTGGGAACTCTGTGGTCAGTACTGGATGAAAAGAAAGGCACATGGCCTAAAGGCAGGGTTTTCTGAAGTAGGCTCCACTGTGATCCAGGTGAAGGCCTCCTGTCCAGAAGGTGTGGTAAGAAGCAAAGTAATGAGGTTAAAAGGCTTATCCAGAACATGAGGCTCTTTGGTTCAACAGAAAGAGTTCCCAATTTGGAGTCAATTGGGCTGGGACTCTGTTTAATATGACAATGTGTCCCTGGTCCTCAATAACATAAATGTCATTCAGCTGGGACTAAATAAATGCATGCTTAATGAACGGATGAGAGAAGGAATGGGGACTAAGCTTGTTTCCTTGCTCTGAGACCTGGAGCCTCAATTTCCTCACTGGTAAAATGTGGATAATAATATTTACCACTCAGGTTTGTTATGAGGATTCAAGGTGACACATGCATTTTCATCTGTAAAGTGCTATCTACCTATGAATGATAATAACAGTATCATTAGGTATTAGAACTGACAGTTGTAGGAAATAAGAGAATGTGAACATGGAAACTGAGGTGGATGTCAGGCAGGGTGAACATATTGTAATCATTGCCTTGAAAGCAATGCCATTTTTATGATGACCAACCAACCCACCAGAAAAGGGCTCCCAACTGTATCTCAACTTAACATGGGCATCAATACTTTGGATTTATTTTCTTGCCCTCAATTTTTAGAAAAAAGAGGTGAATCATAATAAAATCACTTATCAAGTATTTATTATCTGAGTTTTACTTACAATATAGTAACTCCACCCTTTGACTCTCATTCTATACAATAAAGATATTGAGATTCACACTCATTAGCAACATCCTCAATCATAAAGGAAATATTCAAGCTTCTTTCACAAAATTTATGTTCCAAGACAAGACATTTAGCGGTTTTGTTCTGAGTGAGGTATGTGCAAATCTTCTGTTCGTAACAGCACTGCTTTACTTCTTTTTGTTGCAGCACTCCCATGTTTAGCCCAGTAGTTATAATGTGCTAGAGGCTGGAATTGCATCATGAACAAGACACAGGTCTTGCCCTCAAGAAGGTTATAGCCTACTGAGGTAGACAGACAAACGACAGGCAGTTACAATAGTAATAATTGCTCACATAAGAATTGCTTTGCTGCTTTTCGATAATCATTGAAAGGAAATTCTTTGTGTTTCTAAGTTATTTCATAGCTAGCCCAATCGATGGGGCCATAGTCAGTATAGAAGATGAGAAAAAGTAATACTGAGCTCCTATTTCGTGCATACGTGAATGTTTTACACATATCACTTGAGGCATCACCAGCACCCCTCCCCCCATCCCTCTACTCCTAAGGGTCAGGTAGTATATGCCCTTTATGCTGCAGGGGTAATTGAGACAGAAAAGTTAGGTAGTTAGCACAGGGTCTTATAATGATTACGAGAGGTCTGTCATGCATTCAAATCTTGCTCTTTCAACTGTACCACTTACATTTGAATAATGTGCCCAAGTAAATAAAAGCAATTTTCACCCACCCCTTAAATGCTTCTGGGAATTCCAGAGGACTAGAGTGAGAATGTTCTGAGTGAGGCACTCGGGGTGGGTCCAAGTCTGGGGCAGGGTCTGGCAGCCATGCTTAGGCTTTTATCAAAATGAGCCAACAGTGCTACCTTCCAAGCATCAGGAGAAGAAAAAGATCCTCAAGGAAAAGTCTGAGAAGGACTTGGAGCAACAGAGAGCACCTGGAGCCTGCTAGTCTTCCGGCTGAAGAGAAGGATGAGGATCTTCTGTCTGAATAATCTTTCCTGCTGGTTCTTTCAGAAGGCCTAACATGGCACCATTTTAATTCACAGTGTGTAGGTTTGGTTTGTGTGGCTATTTAATTTTTGGCCTAAGAATTTCACAAGTTGTAAAATTCCCTGGATGTCCATTTATGGGATTACCTTTGCTGAATCATAATTCAGCAACCATTTATCACCTATGAGACTTGTAGAACCTGCCCAGAAACTTACAGAATTTATTCTGCAAAGTGTCACCCTACTCCACTTACATGTCTGTTGCAAGTCATCTGCTTACCAACATATTAAGGAATTCCCCTTAGGAAACAGCAGTAGTCTCAGGCCAACACACGAAGGCCAGCTACTGCTGGAACACCCTCTGTTCCTACCTACTTGCACACCATTGTCTGAGATTGCTGCAGCCATCCTTGTGTTAGTTACTGTGGGATTTCTCTCCTCAAGCTTTACGAAAACCTTCACCTATTCTTCCTTGAATGACACGTCTCTGTCTTGTCTATCATGCGAACAGTTCTGCCAATTCAAATGTTGACTATGGTAATAAACAGTAAAATGATTTTAAAAAAACATGAAGTGAATGTTCTATGGGGTCTTGGCAGTAGGGAGAAGTGGTTAATGGCATATTTGGCTTCAACAGTCCTGGTCTGAGTTGCAAATATGCCTTTTTATCTTTTTGAGTTTGAGCGAATTCCTCATCTGAAAAGTGGGAATAATAATAACCTACCTTATAGGACTGCTGTATTAAATCAGATCATGTCTAAAAGTGCTTACTAAGCATAAGTCCTGGCAGTGACTATTAGCTCTCTTTTCGTATTCTTCAGACATTTCCAAAGATAGAGTGTGATGCCAGGAGCTCAACTGGAAAGGCTCAATGCAGAGTGGACTTAAACATTAGATTGGTGAACTCTGAAGGGTTCAATACACCACATTGACAGGCCTATGCCTGTGTCTTTTGGAAGTTTTAGGACCCTTGCAGGCCATCTTTAGGCTTTCTTAGTTTGTATCTCATAGTGCCTAGCGGAAGGTGCTACTAGTAATTGAATGGTTAAGAGCTTATAGTACCAATAAAGCACTTTACTGGAAGTACAAGCCCCCCCCCCGCCCCCCAGTATCACAGTTTATTAGGAGTCCCAGTTCTTTAGCACCTTATAATACTGCCAACAAGGTGGTCTGGCTGGGTATCCAAGGGGGATGTCCCTTGAGTGTGAAGTGAGTTCTCCGCTCTTTCTCTTCGCACTAGACTCTCACCCAGCAGAAACCAACATCCTGACTCCAAAAGGATCCTTGCAGACGTTGACTTTCCTT
This sequence comes from Monodon monoceros, assembly GCF_005190385.1. Lineage (NCBI taxonomy): Eukaryota > Metazoa > Chordata > Mammalia > Artiodactyla > Monodontidae > Monodon > Monodon monoceros. The sequence goes on from NW_021703778.1 coordinate 61,283,615, forward strand.
ATTCTCCCAGTCAGTTCTGGTCTTGGTGGCTCTTCCCATCCAAGCTGTGCTTGGGCTGTGCATGGACTAACAAGGGACCACTATCCATCCCATCAGTTCTGAGACAACTGGGATGCCACTAGAGAGCCAATTAATTAAAAGCATGTCTTGAATGCAAGTATATCCAATCAGTTGTTCTACATTTGAAAAAATAAAGTAGGTTTTGTTATTGTAGTTAGGTAAAATCAGGTTTTCAATCTTATTCTAATATTTTTGTCCTCCCTCCATTGACATATACACTTTATTATTTTTAGAGGGTAGCATGTCTAAACAGAAGTTATTACTTAGAATGCTTTTGATTAACAGAAACAATGTAATACTGGCTTATACAATTAGGAAATTTGCTATCACACAGAATTAGAATTCAGGAGTAGGGTGAATTCCAGGATTGATTCTGCAGCTCAGTGATGTCACTGAGGAGCCCAGTTCTCTGAGCATCTTAGCATCACCAACCTCTACGTGCTGGCTTTGCTCTTATGCTGGCTCCCCTCAACCGGAATATTCAAAGGAAGGCAGTATTCAAAGGAAAAGAAAGATACTGTTTTTCTTGTGTCCATATGTTTATACCTCAACAGCTGGCAGACTTCCCCTCACGTGTTATTGGCCAGGATTGGGTCATGCCCATTCCCAAACAAATCCCTAGCAAGGGGAATGGAATGACCATAATCAGCCCTAACGAATACTTAGGGGTGGAACGGGTGTTGGGTCAGAAGTCATAGGCACTATTTTAAACATGCAGTTTCAGGTTGGTGCCCACTCCAGTACCATGAATGCAATAGGTTCTTAGCACACAATTGACAGTAATGGCATAAAAGATTTAGATTTTACCCTTCAAACTTGTTTAATTCTGCGGCTGCATTGAGGTTTCCTAGCACCATAGTCTAGCTAAGCACAAGCACAGACAAATTTTAAGGACTCTACACTGTCTGCAAACTCATGATGCCTATCAATGCTATTGCACAAAAGAAGGAACTCAGGAGTGGCCCAAAGCCCTGCTCTGCGGTTTGGCAGGTCCACTGAGGCTCTCGTTCACATCCCTTCCTGAAGTCAGAATGGATGATTAGTGTAGAGCTGGCTCTCTTGATCCAGCTCACGCAGAGAGGAATTCCCAAGTTGCATTACTCTGGGCAGGCCTTTCTGCTTTCCATGGCGTTGCTTGCCCACTGATTAGCTGTGAGTATCGAATGAGGCCAAGACAGTATCACCACGGTCATTGGAATAATAAAATCAAGTTGTTCCATCATTTCACTTTTCCTTCGAGGGGGGAAAAAGTTGGGAACACAAGGCCCATCAAGACCTTTCCTGTTTCTGATGTCTCTATCACAGACTTGGCTCGAAAGGTTAAATGTTTTGGATTACAAAATGTACATTATATGGGGGTCTTCCTATAAATCAACAAGGCAGGTATGTTAAACACAGAAAAATATCTACAGCTGTTCTCTTACTCATCCTGCTTGTTATTTAACTCAGCCTGGGCCCTAAGGAACATTTTTAGTTGTACTGTCAACAGTTTCAAAACAAAGAAGAAACTGCAACTGGCAAATGAGGAACCCAGCTGGTCCTCTGTTTAGGCTCCCACTGCATATACTTTAATCCTGACACCTGCAAGCTATTTAATCAGGATTTACAATTGAACATGAAGGATGAGGGGTCCGCAGGGCTGTGTTCTTCGTGTTTGGATTGCAAATGATGGAGAAAAACTTTGTTATCGGATGTTGTAGTTATTTGAAGTTGTGTGCCCTCTAACCCACGGGGAACTCAGCATCATTTATCACTCCCCAGAAAAAACTCAGCTCAGGCAGACGCTGCCCCTCACAGCCTAACATTCTATTTTTGCTTCTCCTGTATTCTAGAGTAAACAAACTTGGAATTTATGAACAATGAGAAAAATAATTTCCAGAGAGCAGATGGCAAGAGAAAGTTCTAAGAGAAATAATGAAAGCACAATCTGGAATTAGACATAAAGCAACATGTAGATAAGGGTATTTACCTACAATCTGGCCAAGGCCTGCAGCATACAGAGAGTTCTCTACTTACAAATGTATCTCCTTTCATGGAAAAGAGCACAGTCTTGAGCCAGAGCGAAAGTAGGGCCATTTTGCCCAACACATCAGAATTTAAAGTTGCTTGTAAATGCACAACGTTCCTGTACAAATAAAGAGAATGCACTAATTCTGGACTTAGAAAAATTGCCTTGGGACTAGCCCTTTAGAATGGAAACGTCCTGTTAGTTGAGGAGCTTCTGATATAGTGTGACTGAACGGAGCGTAGAGAAACAGCTATGATCACTACTTATTGAGTCCCCAATGGCCTGAATGCTTTAGAGGGTGACAAAGAAGCAGAAAACATGGGCCCTGCCCTCATCCAGCTTCCAGTCTACTTGAGGAGAGAAAAAGACACCAGTTGAAACAATAACAGGATAGACTAATGTGTAATAAAAGGAATTTCAGAGAAGGGATGACCACTGTCCCCTGGAGTAGTTAAAGAAAACTTTCTGAAGAACTTGGAGCTTGAGTTAAACATACAAGTGGTTGAGGCAGTGGTTCTCAATATATTTTAGCACAAAGAACCCCAAATGATAGTCCCTGGACATTTACATTTAGAATCTATTCATTGAGAAATACTTAACAAAAAACTATGAATTCATTACCATTGAAAAATGTGTTTGTATTTTTCACCATAGCAGTATTTACATGCATTTGAGAAACAGTACAAATTGGTGTGATATATTCATGCAGTCAGTGTATAAGATATGGTTTCCATATGACTTCATATCTCTGAAGTATCCAGGTTAGTAAACACTGGCTTAGACTAATATGTTTGAGTGCTTATGAAACTGTCCTCAGAGCAAATGCCTAATAAAATTGGGTCCTGTTGATGCCTTCAGAAATACTTCGGGAGCTGTGGCCAAAGAGCACTCGGGCTTGGTTGTGGCTTTAGTGGCAACCCTCCTTCAACATCTCTACCAGCAATTTAGCACCTTGAGTGATTCCTTTCTCCTCATCTCCCTGTTGCAATGTGCCCAGGTTTGTGTGTGGCATAAATTTACAGGAATCTAGCATCAAGGTTAGAGATGATGGGCCACATTATTTACTGCCTTCTACTGGACCTGCACCAGCTTACACAGAAAATTCCTCAAATGTCAAGAAACTATGTGTCTTTTAAAGACCAGAGAACTAGATTTAATGGTATCTCTCAGAAATTCCTTATCCCAATGAATTAAGAAGACACTTTTCTTAATGCTCAAGTATCATCCACTTGCTTTTCTGGGTAAACATTCAAAATGTAGGAAAACAGATAAACTCAGCCAGTATTCTGTTGTGATCATTTTGGCACGTATCCTAGTTTGTTTTTTTTTTTTAAATGCATGCATGTATATATATGCATCAATATTTTTACAAAACTGGAATCATTCTGTACACACCATTTTGTAATCTGATTTTTTGCAGTTAATATATTGTGTTTAGTTCCCTTGTCCACATACATTTTCTAAATCCAGATTTTTTTTTAATTTTTTAATTTTATTTATTTTTATACAGCAGGTTCTTATTAGTTATCTATTTTATACATATTAGCATGTATATGTCAATCCCAATCTTCCAATTCATCCCACCACCACCACCCCCGCCCGCTTCTCCCCCTTGGTGTCCATATGTTTGCTCTCTACATCTGTGCTAAATCCTGATTTTTAATGACTGCATAATATTTGATCACATGACTTTTCCATCCATTATTTAATCAATCCTTTTTTTGTTACACATTTAGGTTGTTTCCATCTTTTCTAAACCTTAAACAATGTGGTGGTGAATATATCTATAAAAATCTTTATGCTCATTGCAAAGAAAATATAATTTCAATTTCATCAAGTATCTTGAATTCTATAGTTTAGTCCCAGATTTTACTATCGCATTTTGGCTTTCTACCAGTTTCAGATCCCGTTTAGGTTCTCTGCATTTAGCCACTGGTCAAAGTCCCAGGATACAAAGTAGTGAGGTGGCTTCTTCCCAGATGAGTCAGGAGAATCAGAGAAGTACAAGACTTATTCTCATCCTACTCTTTCAGGAAGCTGAAGAGATAGAGCACCACACAACACTTAAGTGGTTGGTGGGAGAGGAATTTGGATGTGGAAATTCCCTGCTTGGACAGCAAGGAAAGCTCAGGGCAGGACACAGTATGTAAACTCACGCTTAGAGGAGGAAGCTCGGACTCAGCTCACCATTGAAGGCTACCTTCCGATCCAGTGGCAGTGGAACTGGAGCCCAAAGATTTGATGGTGCTTTTCTTACTTCCTCATCTTTCTTGTATAGTTTTCCTTACCACAGAGCTGACATTTTAGGGTAGGCATTATTCAAGAAAAAATTATTCGTGACACTTGTTAAAGACAGTAAGGAAGACTTTATTCAATGGGGGCTACTACAATGGGGTTGTGCAGTTGGGAGAAAGATGGGGCTCAACTCAGAACACAACAAGGGAAAGTGGGGATTTAGAGCCAAGGAGCAGGGCTGAGAGTCAGTGGATAAAAAACTGCTAAGATATAGGCTAGTTCTTTGCTAAACTGACCTAACAAGATTTTTGCTGAAGGCAGATGAGGGTGATAAAGATACTGAAGTGGGGGATGAGGAATTTGGACAGATATTGAAGATCATCAGACCAAGAGTGGGAGATTTATACTAAACTAACTTTAGCAAGATTCTTGTTATGGAATAAGCAGGCCAAGGACAGAGCCCAAGGTCGGAGCCTAGTCTGAAAGAGGACTCAGGAGCTTGATTCAAGTTTGGTCAAAGAGGGTCTTTGTCAGCATCTGTTTTCTGAAGTGTCTATCCTCTCATTGTGATGTTTTTTAGTTTTTCCCTCATGAAAATAATAAATGTGAACTGAAATTTTGCAAGAATTTTCCATTTGATGCTTTTCAGTTCCCATTTCTCTGTTTCCCTGCTCTGCTGTCTCCTCTCCTCAACCCGCCACTTCTCATCCTTCCACCTCCTAATCCTGTGCCCTCGCACCTGCACCCCCAGCCCCTTACACCCATCACCCATCTCCCTTTCCTCACACATCTTTAAGCACAGACTTGGTGGAGTCATTTACTCACTCTATCACAGTGCTTCCTTCTCTGGCATCTCTGCGGTGAATGGAAGCATTAGTACCTGATCAGCTCACGGATCTCAAAGACTCTGCCATCCCTGTGGCATCTCCCCTCTTCATCTTACATACCTGACCTGTTAACTTATTCTCAGCCTCTAATTTAGAATAGGTTTATTATTCTCACTGCATTATATGGTCAGATGTAATATGACAATTTGTTTATAAAAGGGCACTTTGAGAGTACAATGAGGTACTACTATTAATTACATCAGGACCAGAGCATAAGTAGAGACTGTCCCCAGTAAACCCAGATATATGATTAATTTTGCCCTTACTTTCACTCCCAGTCTCTGCAAGTTCTCTGTCAAAGAGTCAAGAACAAATTATAATCCTAAGAATTTGAAATACAAAATTTTGGAATTTTGATTAATCAGTCAAAGAGGTTGGGCTAAATCAGGCTAGCATTGTGGGGTCAATGAAGAAAGGTTTGGTCAAACAAACAGCATATACAGACTTGGAGGAGAAAAATCTGGGTACCATGGTTATACAGTAACTTAAGCAGATGGTCAAAGGACTTTCAGCCTTCAAAATGCTTTATTATCATCCTTTACGTTTATTAATTTTATTTTCTATTTACACTCCATATTTTTTCCTCTCTTTGGTTGGTCTGTTGCCCATCAAACAGATTTGGTTTTATAATAATTCACCTCAACTACTATGGCTATTGAGGTATATTTATGGAAACTGGCTGTTGATGGATAGGAATTATTTAGGGCCATTCAACATAAGTGGGACTATGGTAGCCCAATTTGAGACAATTAAAATTAAAAAAACATAACTATTTTCAAGAAGATACTAGCTTCTAATATCTTCCTTTTATAAAAAGCTTCCCATACTTCTAGCATCTTCTAAAATACTTGTTATTTTACTCTTTTCTCTTTTAGCTTGATATTTACATGCTGATAACTCCTTCAAAATATTCACCCAGCCCATAAGTAGGAAACATCAAAGATTGTAGAAGAAATGGAAAAATGTTGCTAAGTAATTACCTCCCCAAAGTATACCGGACTGACAATTGGTCAAATTTCTAAGGATAAAAAAAACAAAAAACTCAAATTCTTGCTGAGAAAAGTAAATATGAAAACACTTGAAAATTCATTTAAAAAATCATAATTCTAAAGTAAAAATTTGACAAAGATTAAAAAATTTATAGCCCAATTTCCCATATTATTAAATATGCAAAAATCCTACCTAATAGTATTACAAGAATAATATACAGAATGTTTATTATGTTACCCAGGAATTCATGGATGATTTGCAACAGGGAAATCCAGGAATGTAAATTATACAGTACTAGGTCAACGACTAAAGTCACATTACTATCTCAATATGATCAAAAGGCATAAGACTGAATATCCTTTCTGTTTAAAACTTGCAATAAACTTGGTATAGAATGATATGGAATACAACTTTAAAACTATAGACACACACATACACACACACTCCTCTCTTCCAAATCAATAGCCATGCTATTGATGAAACACTAGAGACAATCTCATTAAAATAGATATGATACTATCACAACCATTTTAATATCCATAACATTATCAAAGTTCTAGGCAATACTGTAAGTTTTTTTATTTTATTTTAATTTTTTTTTTTTTTTTGGCTGCACCACATGGCATGTGGAATCTTAGTTTCCTGACCAGGGATCGAACCCATGTCCCCTGCAATGGGAAGTGTGGAGTCTTAACCACTGGACCACCAGGTAAGTCTCAATACTGTAAGTCTTAAAACAGAAAAAAAAATAAGTATTGTTATTTGCAAATAATGTGATTTATTTAGACCGGAGTGGGCGAATTATGTACCAAAGGCCAAATCTAGCCTGAACTGCTTTTGCAAATAAAGTTTTATTGGAATATAACCATGCCTTCTCATTTACATGTTGTCTAGTGGTTGCCTGTGAACTACACCAGCAGAGTTAGATAGTTTTGACAGAGACGATATGGCTCATCTAGACCTTTACAGAAAAAATCTTGAATACCCTCCAAAATCAATTAAGAAATCATTATGGTGGCCAGATATTAAAATATACCAAAGATAGTTATGTAATATATCAAGAATAATAAGTTATATAATATAAAAGAAAAAATCTCATAAAAATAACATGTTTAAACATATATAATAGGCAGGCTGTATATGAAGAAAATCACCAAGTTTTAATGAAGATCATAAAAGAATATGTAACTAATTGTAGAACATAGTATGGTCTTGAATTGGCAGATTGAATAGCATATAAATCATTATTCTTCCCATATTATAAGTTTAATGCAATTTTAATAAGAACTGCAATTTGAGGGGGGAACCAAAGTGATTCTTAATGTTCAAGAATTGCAAAAAAAAAAAAAACAAACTAGCTACCAGATAAGTGAACCCTCAAATATATAATCCCAGATATAATAGGAGTTCATTTCTCATTCACATAAAGTCAAAAATGGGCATTTCAGATGGGCCAGCAGCTATCTTCCAAAGAGAGAGATTCAGAGGCCCAGGCTCCTTCTACCTGTAGATCCTCCTTCTCACCACAGGGCTTCCAGGGTTGTCTTGGGGATCCTTTCAATTCTAGGCAGTCGAGAGGGGGAAAGATCTTGGAGAATTGCTCTCATGAGGTTTTATTTTTATAGGCCATTCTGGAGGTGCCACACGTCTCTTCCCTCACCTTCTATCAGTCATATGGTAACTACTAACTGCAAGGGAGCATGGGAAATGTAGTCTAGTTGTCTACCCAGAAGTAATTAAAAAAAAAAAAGAGTTTGGTGAGCACTTTGCAAAGTTTGCCATAGTACCAGATGGGGAATCCAGCATACGTCAGAATTTATAACGTGTTAAGTATGGCATTTCAAATCAGTGAGGAAATTATAGTCAATTAACAGAGCTAGGACAATTATTGATTATATATTTACCCCACACTACACAATAAAATAAATTCCAGATGTACTACATTTAAATATATATATATATATATATATATATGAAACCCTTAAAAAACTAGAGTAAATATAGTTTGTTTGATATTTTGGTGGGAAAGACCTTTTTAAGCATAAAAAGAAAGAAACTATAAAGGAAAATTGATAGTTTGAGTACTTAAATTAGTAACTTCTCTATGTTGAGATTAGAAAAAAAGTATAAAGGTCAAATGGCAAAAGGAAGAAAATATTTCTACTTGAAAGCCAAAACATTAATACCCTTAATAAGTCCCTAATGTCAATGTGAAAAAGATGAATTTAACTGAAAAATAGGAGATGAGATGTAGATGGCTAGTAAACATATAAAAAATAAACTCAGTAACAAGGATAGCTTAGAAGTCAAATGACCTTACGAGGCCTCTGAGCCCCAGTTTCTCCATCTATGAAATTAGAATAACAATAGAAACTATTCTTGGGGTTTGTGTTTAATTAAATGAGATAATGCATGTAAAGCGTGCAGTAAACACTTAGAATAATAAAAAAAAAGACAGTGACTCATATTTGTTCAGTGTTCATAATGTATTCTTAAGTGAAAAAGATTCAAGATGTATATTCAGTATGATGTCATTAAAATATATACACACACATACACAGAGGAAAGAAACACTAGGATTTTAGCAAGGATTGTCTCTCTTGGCTGTGGCCTTAGGAATAAGTGTTATTTTCTCCTTCATACATTTCTTCATTTTCTAAAATTCCCACAATAAGTATGTATTGTTATTTTTATAATTTAAAAAATTAAGTGCTAATCTTTAAATAATTATTGAATGACCCCAAATGGTTTCTTGAATTTGTCTGGAACTGATTAGTTTCTAAAACCTGAATCCATTTTCAAAACCACTATCCAGAGCCCTGAGCAAGGGAAAAATCACCAAATAAACTTTGCTTCAGTTTCCTCACAACAACAGAATCTCTTTCTTGCTTGTCCAAATGAAGTGTGAAATCAGTACCCAGGAAGGATTCAGAATGTTAACTGAAGCACTCGGAAAAAACGGACTTGTAACAGACTGAAGTTCAGATAGGGCAAAATGACGGAACTAAGGGTATGGCTGGGCCCCTAGGACCACTGGTGTGGGCACCTCTCTCAGCTCAGTCCTGGTGCTCCTCCTGGGCACTGTGTCCAGGTTCTGCTACTTTAGTTCCCTTCCTTATCCTTCGTTTTCCTTTGTGGGTGCCCCCTGCCCACTGCTCCTGTTTCTTGTGAAAGTTACTTAACCTGAGTTTCAGTCTCCTCAACTGCAAAATGGGGTGAATAATACCTTCCTAATGGGATTGTTTTATATAAAGCACTTAGTATAATGCCTGACACATAGTAGGTGCTCAATAAAATTGACATTGTTATTATTCTCCAAGTGGACATAGTGCTCATTCTTAAAATGTCACCATATAGAATCATATATTCACCTTTTCTACCTTGTTTCTGGAGTGGGAAGTGAAAAAGGGGCTCTGGAGTTTGGGTGAATCTCACCTTTGCCCACACCTGAATAAGTCATTTCTATTATAGCGTCAATGAAACAAGTTTTCATTGCACATTATTATAGTTTGTCCCTGAAAAAAAACAAGCTAGTAGCATATCATTAAGAAGGTGGTCCAGTGGTTAAGACTCCGTGCTTCCAATGGAGGGGGCCCACCCAGGTTCGATCCCTGGTCAGGGAACTAGATCCCACAAGCTGCAACTAAAAGGTCTTGCGTGCCATGACTAAAAAAAAGAAAAAAAAGTCTACTTGCTGTAGAGTCATGTTGTTCTAGAAATGCTCTCCTGGCTTTCCGGTGCCCCAGGGAGTGACTTCTCTGATGCTCTTGAGAGTAGGCTCCCTCCAGAGGGCCATGCATTCTGCTGTTCCTCCAAAGCTGGCCCTTGGGTGGCTGGAAGGACAGAGGTGAGCGGAGCCTGGCCCAGTTCCTAGCTCTCTGTGATGGATGGTAGTCTGCCCATGCATGGAGTTTCCTTCTCAGACCCACATGGCTCGCCACTGCTTCATCCTCCAACCTGGACGTTACCAGCAATAAAGGTAGTCTACTGGTCCTGCATTTTACTTTCAGCTTATTCAGGACTTGAGTTGGGAAGAGAAGTGCTCTTTATTAGGAGGCCTTCTCCATGATCCCAACAGATCTGATGTGAAAAAAAGCAGCTGGGCTCATCAAATCACCTCTCCAACACACAGAGACTGAACTTGGAAGTACTTTTAGTTACCCAACAGAAAACTCTCCTTCAAGTATAAAAGGTGACATGGATAAGCGATTTCATGAGTTGAAAAACTGGAAACTACCTACACTTTTATCAATAGGAGATGGATAAATGAAATGTGTTTTTATTTACTTTTACTCTATTTATTTACTGGATGGAATATATGCAGTGGTTAAAAGGGTTGAACTAGGTTTGTATGTTTTAATATGGATATATATCAAAATCATGATGTCGAATCAAAAAGGAAAGTCATCCCATGTGATAATACTTATGTAAATGAAAACACACATGCACAGAATACCATGTATTATTTGTGGGTGTATGTGAGAGAGAGAGAACTAAACACTTTACATCAGAACTGATGGTGAGTGATAGTGATTGGTTCCGGAGAGGGAGAGAAGAAGTAGGATTTGGCTGGCCCAAAAGAATTTTATCTGTAATATTTTACTTTTCAAAAGAGAGTTTAAGCATATGTTGTGTAATTTTGATAAGACATACACATAGGGAAAAAGTTAGGATGCAAATATGATAACATGCCAATTCGTGTTAACCCTGTGTGGAGAAATACATATGTTGTATTATTCATTGTACTTTTCTGCAAATAAACCTTTTCCAAAACAAAAAGAATCAAGTAAGAGTGTTGCTCTTGCAGGAATCTTCCAGAGCTAGGAAGCACAGAGGCCGGAGAGTGTCAGGCGTGACACCTGGGAGACTGTCCTGTGGTGGGAGGAGAGGCCAGGCCAGATGGAGGCCACATTCAAGCTGGTCAGAAGAGAGCTGAGTAAGCCAGTGCACAGAGGGAGGAGCACAGCAGAGGGAACGGGACCAGAGAAAGACCATGTGGCCCACAGGAGATGGGAGGGTGTGGTCAGGCCTGGAGTGTTCTCTATTCCTGACCTAGTTAGCTTATTTTAATAATATGGATAGAAATGTAGCTATCACCAGACAAAAGGGAATTTAAGTGCAACCAAACAAGCTGCACTGAGCTGCTGTTTACTTAAAAGCTGCTATTCTCTTAAAAGAATACTCAAGGTCCCACATTAGCTCATGTCTGAGCTATTTCTGAGAATGAACGAACCCTGAGAATGCTGAACTGATGTGGCCACAAATGCTGCGGCACTGATGGGCTCTCCTTCCTCCTGGTCTACTTTTTTGGGTTACCATACGAAAGTATTATTATTGATAGTACTTTTTAAGAATTAAATTAAAAATTTTTAAAGTTTTAGATTTGCAGGAAAATGGCAAAGACAGAATAGAGAGTTCCCATACACCTCACACTCAGTTTCCCCTAGTATTAACATCATATGTATGAATGGTCCATTTGCTACAATCAAAGAGCCAATACTGATGCACCACTATGAACCAAAGTCCACAGTTTATTCAAATCTTAGTTTTGAACATCCTTTTTTTTGTTGCAGGATCCCATCTGAGATACCACATTATAATTACTTGTCCTATCTCCTCAAGCCCCTCTTGGCTGTGACAATTTCTCAGTTTCCTTGTCTTCATTGCCCTTGACGGTTTTGAAGAGGATCAGTCAGGTATTCTGCAAGATGCCCATCTACTGGGATTTGTCTCATGTTCTTCTTCATGATTAGACTGGGGTTATATGTTCTTGAGAGGAAGACCACAGAGCAAACATGACCTCTCATCCCATCCTATCAACATGACTTGTCACTTCTGATGTGGGGCCCTGCTCACCCACAAGTGGCACATTAAAAAAAAAAATGCTTTTCTTTAGGCACTCTCTTGACCCCAGGGGTGACTCTTATGGAGGTTAGGAGTCATCTCAAAGTGCAGAGCACACCTGGCAGGCTGCCTTACTCCCCCTTGCAGAGCTTGATCTGTGCTCCAGATTTGCAAGTCTCCTCAGACAGAAGCTAGGACCTGGGTATTCTTTGAGCTCCCAGCTCTGGGGGCTCCAAGCAAGAAATGAGACACTTCACAGGTTTAGTGTCAGTTCCTGAAGCACAGAGAAAACCACTAGTGGACACCAGATTCTCCTTTCCCAAGCAGTGGGGAGGGGTATCTTGAGAGCAAGAGTATTTACATTAATAAATATTTAAAGAAAAGAACAGACCATTTCCTCTAGCTGATAAAGGCCCAAGGAAATGTTTGGGCCCTTGTTACTTCACAGCAACCGTTTATTTTTTTTTAATTAAAAAAATTTTTTTCTTTGGATTCATTTATTCCCAGTCACCTTATTGATTGAGAACGTAACAACGAGAACAAAAAGAAAAAACAAAATAAAAGAGGTGAAGTGAACATGTACAGTAATTTCACAAAGTGTTTATTTGCATATACAAATAATTGTTAAAAAAAAAAGTGCATACTGAGCAAGGCAGGCAAAATTAGCTAAGGTAATGTTAGAGTCCTGTATTTGTAATTTTTATTCAGAGCACAAGGGTAATTATAAACCACGCCAGTGTTTCTGGATAAAATAAACTACAGTCAAGTAATATTTAGGTCAGTCTAATTTTTTCATTCTCAGGCAAAAAAAAAAAAAAAAAGAAAAAATCAGTACACATCTTGTGAAAGAGGAGGAAAAAGCCACTGATCTAGGGAAGAATAGAAGAGCTTTAATAAGGCTCATGTTCACGGGCAATGTATCCAGTTAGGCATCCTTCTGTAGAAGCCATAGGTCAGCAAAGGGATGGAAAGTCTCACTAAACAGAGCAGTCCATCCCTCCTAGTCTAAGGTTTTCCTCTAGTGCCACTTATCTCTAGCCTTTTACCAAGCTGAGGTTTAAAACTGCAGCAACCCTTTAATACATCCCAGTTGACTCCCTATCACAGACCCTGCAACTGCTATTTCAAAGTTTTTTCAGCTTTCATGCACCATCAGCCATACACAGAGCGATCTCTTAACCTCAGGTAACTGTATGCTTCCTGTCTTATTGGGGGGATGAAAGCCAGGTGTCCTCAGCTCCCACCACCTTGGCATCCTCCTGTACTTACCTGCTTCTCCCTTCTTTCTGTGCCAGGAATGAAGGCCAATCGGTACCCCTCTGACCAACCCCACGGATATGTTCATCTCCTTCCATCTGCCCCTTCCCACTGCCTCTTCTTATTCAGCTCACCACGTTCTAATTTAGTACCTCCTCCCCCAAACTGGTGCCCTCTCAAACTGCCATCTACCCTTCTCCTTTCTTTAAAGGACCCTTAATGATTTGACCCTTAAGACTCATCCATCCTCACCTCTGCATTTCCTACCTCTAAACTCCAGCCAGGTCAAACCACTGGTAGTTCCCTGCAAGTGTCAGTCTGTCTCTTCTGAGCCTCTGAACCTGCTGTGTCCAAGGCCTGAAATACTGTCTCTCCCTGCACCCCTCCACCCTACGTCATTGCCTGACCAACTCCCTACTTTCTGTCTCACACCCTGGCCGCCTCAGCTTTTAGAGAACTTCCTCCAGGAAATCTTCCTTGACTCCCAGAAACCAAAATAGAGCCAATTCATGTACTCTCAGAGCACCTTGTAACCCTGTCTTAGCATTTATCTCAAAGTATTGAAACTGCCTATTTATTCTGTGTTATCCCTCACTGGATTATAGGCTCTTTGAGGGAGCAGAGTACATCTTGGTCATCGGTATATTCCTCAGATACTGGACCTGACAAATACTGAGCTTAAAAATAGCTGTTGAGGGACTTCCCTGGTGGTGCAGTGGTTAAGAATCCGCCTGCCAATGCAGGGGACACTAGTTCACCGCAATGAGAAGCCCGTGCACTGCAAAGAAGAGTAGCTCCCGCTCACCGCAACTAGAGAAAGCCTGCGGGCAGCAACGAAGACCCAACACAGCCAAAAATAAATAACAAAAAATTTTTTTAAAATAGCTGTTGAATTAAAAGCAGTCTAGCCAGCTGCTTCTACCTTAAACTCTTGAGTCCCTATCATTCATTACACTCCCGTGACCCACACTCCAAACTCCTTTATTTGCTTTCTGTGTTAGCCACCTTGTGAGATGTTCTTCTAAATAACTTGCTAAATATTGATATAACAGCCAAGAGCCCCTTCTCAGTTCTTGGTCTACTCACCCTGTCTGCAGGCTGTAACACTGGTCCAGTTTTTCCTTTCTTGTAATTGTCTCCTCCCTTTTATTTCTGGAATATTGTGCTCTCCTGGTTCCCCTCCACTTCTGTGACTTCTTTCTCAGAACCCTTCACGCTCTTCTCTTCCTTCCCAAATCACCTCTGTTGTTTTCTCTCCTACCCTTGCTTCTCGTCCTTGCTTCCCTGTTTCTATGAACAGCAGCATCCTCTAGAGCACAGAGGTGGAAACCTCGGCATCACCTTCCACTTACAATTCAATTTACAAGATATTCCAATTTGGAGCAGCCAAGTCCAGTAACTCCTGCTTCCCAAATATCGCTATGTACCTATGACCTTTGCTCTAGTTCAGGTTCTCACCTCTTCTTGCTTGAATTACTGCCTGGACTTACTGATGATTGTCATCACCTCTGAAGTGGTCCTACGTCTGACCCGATTTCAGCACTTCCTATCTCACCTTTTCTTTACATTGTTCTGACTGTGATACATTATTGCTTAGAATGTCCAGTTACTGTCTGTTACCTCTGGAATAAAGCATAAACTTTAAAGGAAGAGTTCAAGGCCTTTCTCAAATTGCACAACTAACCTTCCCAGCCTCATCTCCCAACACAGGACCACTTCTTGTACTTGAACTACTCCCTGTTCTCCCCTGCCTAGCTGCCCTTGCTTTCACATGGACTGCCCCTTGCCCACCATTCACTTCTTCATGTGGAAATTTTACCAAGTTTTCATGATTTGTATAAACATCTTCTCCTATCAAGTCTTCTCTAATCTCTCACCTTTGTGCTCTGTTTTAGTCAGCATATCACCATGCTCTGCTGCCTTAACCAATAAACCCTGAAACTCAGGGGCTCAACCCAGTTATCGCACACTCATATTACAGTCTGATGTAAGTCAAGCAGCTCTCCTTGGTAGCTCTTCTCCAACAGTGACTCAGGGATTCCAGTTGATTCCATCTGTCAACTCTGCCATCTCAGAACTGTCAGCTTCCAATGGTGAGGAGGAGAAAGGATCTGGAGAATGCACACCCACACTTAACCGTCTCAGGATGGAAGCAACCCATCACTCCACTCACATCCTCCCTGGGGAGAGCTTAATCGTAAGGTTCCAAATGACCTACAGGGGAGTCTGGGAAATACAGGGAAGCACGTGGACATTTGGTCAGCACTGCTCTGCTATAGGCTCCCCCAGCAAGGGTGACTACCCAGTTTGCCGAGCACTACCTGGGTTTTAGCACTGGCAAGTCTTGCATCCAGGAAAACCCTCAGTCCTAGGCAAACTGAGAAGGTTGGTCACCCTTCCACCAGCCCTTGGCTTGTCTCTTTGTACAACCATGTCATACTTGTCTGTTTCTACTTCATCTAGATCTGGATTACAGAATTCCTGAGACAGGGGACTGGATCACATAGATCTTTTCCATCCTCACAAGGTCTGCACTGAGTAGATAACCATAAATTTGCATAGAGCTTTAAAATGTCTTTGGTTTTTGAGTACATCGGTAACACATATTCATTATTAAAAAACAGGGGCTTCCCTGGTGGCGCGGTGGTTGGGAGTCTGCCTGCCAATGCAGGGGACGTGGGTTCGTGCCCCAGTCTGGAAAGATCCCACATGCCGCGGGGTGGCTGGGCCCATGAGCCATGGCCGCTGAGCCTGCGCATCCGGAGCCTGTGCTCCGCAACGGGAGAGGCCACAGCAGTGAGAGGCCCGCGTACAGCAAAACAAAAACAAAAACAAAAACAGGTGAGAAAAAAAGGGAGAAAACAATTTTAAAAGTTACCTTAATTACTAGCCCTCCTTAGAAATTACCATGTAGTTTTTGGAGAGCACACACACAAACACACACTCACCCAAGTGAATGTGCACACGCTTGTGTGTGTGTATATATAAAATAATTGTAAAAGAAAACTGGGTCATGTTTCACGTGCTGTTCTGTAAGTTCTTTTTCTTACTGAACAATATATCTCATAAATGTCTATGGAATTAAATTGAAAATGGTATAATTAAATGACTCACATTTATTGGGCTCACATTATAATATACCTGGGAATGCTGGTATGATTAGCTGTATCATGTTCTATAACTTGGCATGCTAACCATTTTGTGTAATTGACTGGTTGTACTTCCTTTTTTGACCTAAATGCAAGTGATGTAAATTGTTACAGAATGTTGCAAAAGATGGGCAGCTACCCAGTTCATTATACAAAGGAAACATAACCTTGGTACCAAAAACTGATCAACATAGCGTTACAACAAGAAAGAAAGAAAAACTACAGGCCAAGTTCTTTTAGGAATATAGGTCTTAAACGAAATACAAGAAAAGACTGTAATATGATAATAATAATAAAAATAAAAACAACAGCTTATCCTTATACAGATCTTTCTATGCGCCAGTAACTGGTCTGAGTGCTTCACATACAGTGATTCAGAAATCAGCCTAACACCCTGTGAGGTGCCTTTTTTTAAAAAAACAGGTGAAGAAACAGGTACAGAGAGTATAACTTGTCCATGGTTACCCTACTAGTAACACTAAGACCACATAGAGCTTTTGTTCAAGCAATGCATGGATAGGTCATTATAAGGAAATCTGATATAACAGAGTACAACAGGTTTAACAAGGAAAACAAGATCATCTTGACAGACTAAAAAAGGCATTCAAGAATAAGTGATGCCTCTTAATAAAACTATTACAAAAGTAGGAGCAGAATGGTATCTAGTGAGTATATATTTCAAATCAACGTATTTCTGTTAAAAAATCAGATTCAAAGTATGGATTCCTCACTTCTACCTACTAGCAACCAGAAATACAAGTCACTTAGGAATACTTTATAGGACGTATGAAAGTGTTCTCCTTTTGACAAAAAGAATATTTGTTCTTTCTTTGAAAAATTTAAGAAAAAAAGCCTAGAAAGTTACAATGAAAATGAAAACTTCCCATAAACCCATGTTCTGAGACAAACTCCACCATTTTTGTGTATATACTCTCTCCTTACTGAATTAGGATCACACAATTACACTATTTTGAAACTTGTTTTCTTCCAACATTTACTATGAACAATGTCCTTTGTCATTCCTCTGTTACACATGAATTTGAATAGCTGCATAGTATTCAACCAAGAGTATATATCATAGTTCAACCTCTGCTGTTGGACAACTTGGAGGTTTCCATTTTTTTGGGCTGTTATTAATAGGAGGCAATTAACATCCTTGTCCCTAAACCCTCCTTCACAGCCCTGAAGTTTAATTTAGGTGTCAAATTCCTAGAAAGGAGTTTCAAAATTGACTCACCTGCTAAGTTACCTTCCTAGAATATTTCCCAGAATGCATATGAGATGTGTATGGTGTGTATGAAGAAACTGCAAAACTCTAGAGTTGGGATTATTTTGAACACATCCATTTATTAGTAGTAGTAATTGACTAACTGTTGAACAAATCGATTCAATAATTCCACTGAACTACTGGTAGATGGGAATGTGAAGGAAATGGCACTCTCCTACATTACTGGTAGAAGTATTGATTAGTGCAGCTATTCTAGGAAGGTAATGCATTGCACTCCTGAGTAGGATGAATATATGCCAAGAAGCTGTCGGTTCTTCCCAAAATAATTTACAAATTTAATGCAATGCCAACAAGGAAGTCTTAGAATTTGCCTAAATGATTCTAAAAGGCATCTGGAAGAATGAGCAAGAGAAAATATCAGATGTTGTCAAAGGAGAACAAGGAGAGGGGGCTCTCATCACGTTTGTTGAAAGCAGCGATAGTTAAAGCAATAGCTGTGCAAACCCAAGCACTTTCCCTTCTCATCTGTGCTAAGCTTTTCTTCCACTCACGTTCACTGATGGGAAAAGGTTTTCTTACGAGCTGATAAAACTGTGTTGAACTCAAGGTTGTAGCGACCACTCCATTCCCTAACTTTAATTAAATAAGAGCAGAGAGAAATCCAAGTGTAAGTTTGTTATTTTCCACAAGGCCTTGCTTTCCATGGGGAAGGGCCCTCAACTGTAACTAGATATGCTATAATTGGGCCTAATTGCCTCTCTCCTATCTCATAGCTTATTTAATATGATAAAAACAGCTATGTTTACATTGTATGTTTAACTTTTTAACAAACTTTCTAGTACACTGGCAGGACTGGGAGGCACAACTATAGCTCCAGATGGAGACTGTGAAACTATGAGAATTCTTGTGATTGCAGAAGGGGGGATTCGGGTACTCTGGCTGGTGTTGGCTGCATTAGAGCCTGCTGATTTGAAGATGGGAAAACGGAGCTGTTTGTGTCCCCAAACCCAGATTTTTAAAATACCAGGGATTAGACTCTATCCCTGGCTGATCTTGTTTAAAACATGGTCCTCTGAGATCAGACGAGATTGGGTGCGTTCAGGGTGGTATAGCCGTAGCATATATATACAATGGAATATTACTCAGCCATAAAAAGAAACGAAATTGAGCTATTTGTAATGAGGTGGATGGACCTAGAGTCTGTCATACGGAGTGAAGTAAGTCAGAAAGAGAAAGACAAATACTGTATGCTAACACATATATATGGAATTTAAGAAAAAAAATGTCACGAAGAACCTAGGGGTAACACAGGAATAAAGACACAGACCTACTAGAGAATGGACTTGAGGATATGGGGAGGGGGAGGGGTAAGCTGTGACAAAGCGAGAGAATGGCATGGACATATATACACTACCAAATGTAAAATAGATAGCTAGTGGGAAGCAGCCGCATAGCACAGGGAGATCAGCTCGGTGCTTTGTGACCACCTAGAGGGGTGGGATAGGGAGGGTGGGAGGGAGACGCAAGAGGGAGGAGATATGGGGATATATGTGTACATATAGCTGATTCACTTTGTTACACAGCAGAAACTAACACACCATTGTAAAGCAATTATACTCCAATAAAGATGTTAAAACAAAAAACACAAGTTCATTTCCTTAAACCCATCTGTGGGAAACTTTCCCATATCGTGTTGTTCCACAGGCCTTTCCATTTAAAGAATGTGAAAGAAGAACACCAACAACACATAACATATTTAGAGAGAGAGAGAGAGAGAGAGACCCACCCACCCTCCCACTCAGATGCTCACATATAGTCAAGTCAAACCAGTTGGCATTGACACCCAAGCCCTCTGAGTTCAAAGCAAGAGCCACCTCAGAGTTCCCACCATCTGAAGAGGACCTTGACTTTTTCCTTTGAAGTGTTTTCTTTGAAGGTCAAGGTAAAGGGGCCATGTTGACTCAAGAAATTGCTAATCTATAGAAGGATGTGGCCTCTGCTCCATCACACATTTGTAATGTTCACATGAGGTTAACAAAACAAATGGTTTTGACTGTAATGCATGAGCTCAGGCCAGCCTTTCTTCTCAAATTGTCCCCATCACAGCAACATTCCTTCAGGATAAGGTGAGACCCAGGAGAACAAAGAATGCACCAGGGTCTCAGACCAGTTACTGAATTAATTTCAAGTGTCTTAAATCTGTGGTCATCCGGTCAGAACTGGTGTCCTGCAATTGGCTGCTATTTGCCAAGATGATGGAGGCTGGGCTTGGAAGACCTGGATCTAAGTCCCAACTCCCGTGTCCCTTATTAAGCACTGTCATCCCTGACAAGTCTCTTCAGTTTTTCTTCTTGACCTGCCTCATATTAATTCCTGAAAATTTTAAGACAAGCTGAAAAAAAAAAAAAAAAACTAACTAAAATTTCCTAAGAGACTTCAAATATAGCACCCAGAAGTAGGTAGGACTTACAAGCTGAATTCTAAGAGGTAGCTAGCTATCTTGGCATGCAAGAGAAACTCCATTGCTGAGATGGGCTGAGCCTGGGCAGAATTTTGCTAGTGAAAGGGACTGACTGGGTAGCAAGTAGTGTTCAATAAACTCACACTCCAAAAACCATCTCAATAATGCAACAAGCATAGCTAGACTATGTATACCAGATGTATCATTTATTTTGGTATCTCTGGTATCTGGCACTGGCCTAGGCATATAATACTAGTTGAATTCAACTCATCAGGAAATTCAGCATATTCTCTCCACACTTGTCCCTAGCCTTATCCAAAGAGACATTTGGTCTAAATTGTGAGTATACTAAAAATGGTATGTATCACAAACTGAATCTAAAAGCATTTCTCCATCTGGAGAAAATGAGTTGTTTGGTAGAGTCAAAAAAACTGGGAATATCAGATAACTAAGAAACTGATCAAATATTTTGTTTTGAGGTTGATGCAGGTAACATACCTCCTCCAAGCCCACCCCCTCTCTAATAAGGTCACTCATGGGATTTAGAATGGATGTTGCATATGCCAGCCACCAAATGGCCTGCCTCAGAGCCCCAAAGTGTCCTATGTTTGGATAAAGTCACTCCAGCCTCACTGGTGATGTTTATCTCGAGTCTTAATTCAAGGGGCTTCTTCTATCACTTTTTTCCCCCCAAGGAAATACCACCCAGAGAGCTGAGATCAACAACAGAGTGTGTAAGGTGGGTGGGGATAGGCTGTATTAGTTTAACAAGGTAAAAGAACAGGCATGCTTGGAGCTAGAAGAGTGATTTTGGTTACCCCAGGTTAGGATTGTACATATAAATACATATATAAGTACATACATAAGTACATACACACACACACACACACACACACACACACACACACATGTACCCACATATAAGTCCATCAAATCTATTATATATCAATGGTCAGGTGTTCCTATATCTGGGTTACTCATAGGGTATAAATTACATTTTAATAGCTATGTTGGTGCTGGACCAAAAAGGAGCCAATTTTCTCCGTATTCATGGCATTTTACATCTTTCCAAAGTACTAAGATCACTGAATCTTCATTAAAACCTTTTAAGGTAGGGAGGGTAAAACACCATTTTTTCCTATGTGAAGGTAACCTGTATTCCCAGGTCACTCTGGAAGACTGAATATCTCCTTATCCAAGACTTGAACCAGCCCCACTCCGCAGCCCCTCAGTGGTCTGGATCATAGAGGAGGGTCAAGAATGCCCTTTGTACCATTCCTCCAGAAGTTCTCCTAAGTGGGCAGTAGGCTGGTCACCCTGCAGCCCTTCATGGGAATGAAGGTCCCTATGTGCATACTCTTAGGAAATCTGTCAGGAGAAGGTTGCTACAATCCAAGTGCAGACACTGGGTGTGCCAGTGATGTGTCCACCATTTGGTCGCCTCAAAAGATGTTGGTTCAGCTGCTTTGGGAGGGATGGGAATGATATTTGGGGATGCAGACCCAGAGGCCCAGATTGTTGCTGAGGCATGACTTGATGGTTGTGATTAATTGGTGAGACTGACGCGGAACAGTTTTGTAGGAGTTAAAGGGACTGATGTCTTAGAGAAACAGGAGGGCTGAACCATGAGTTCTGTTGATAGTCAGCAGTTCCTCAAACTTTCAGAACAAAAGAAGTGTTGCCAAAAATTGCTTTACGTTCAATTCCTTTTCAGTCTATTTTCCACACTGCTACCAGAAGCAAACCAGACATTCTCTGTATGGCCTTGGTCAGAATGCTTCAGTGGGGCAGAATGTTAACAGGAGTTTTCTTTGGTAGTAGAATACTGGATGCTTTTTCCCCCCTTCTTTTCATTTCTCTATTTTTTTCATATTGTTCATAGAAAACAAGTGTTCCTTTAGAACACTTTGAATGTATTGTTAAAGAAATCCTATATATGTTTCTTTGCCCTTAGGATAAAGTATGAATTTGTCCCTGATGGCACGACCTTCCATTTACGGTTCCTGCCTTCCCACTGAGTGTGTGTCCACCACTGACCTTCAGATGCACGCGACCCTCTAGTCAGCTGGAACTGTTCCCTACCTCTCCACCACCCCCATTCTCCCCTTTGTGTCCTTACCCACACTGTGCTGCATGGAGGTCTTCATGCTCCTTTGTCTCCCTGGCTAATACCTTTCTCATCCTTCGAGATTCAGCCCAAGTATCAGTTCCTGGATCTTTACCTATTCTGGTCCCACCCTCACCCCCAGCATGTGTTCCCATGATCAAACACACAGTCCTGAACAGCTGCTAGAAACTGCTTGTACCCAGAGCAAAAAGGAAAACAGCATTTGAAAAACTCAGGGTCATTGGGAATACCAAATGATAATCTAAATTTGATTTCTGGCTTATGTCCAGGATTGGCTCACAATATAACTTCCTGATAGGAAAGAGAAAAAGTAAATTCGTTGTTTATTGAATAGATATTATAAGTATAATCCCTTAGAGTTATATAGGGATGAAAGTTTAGAAAATGCTTTTGTACTATGTTTTATTTGATTTACAATCAATGTTCTGAGCTGTGCATGCTAAAACTGTACTACCCATCTGAAGGGATAAGGATACTAGTTACAGAGGTCAGGTAACTTGTCCATGGCCCCACATCTAGTTAGAGTGACAGCCAGGATGTGGGTTTCGAGGTATGGCTCGATCATTGCCTTTAAGATAAGCCATGTGTTGGAAGGCACCTTAATGCACACTGAGTCAAGACTCCATCTAGTATGTGAATCTCCTCTGCTCTTCTCCCACCCTGCGCCTTCCCCAACACACACCTTTCCACCCAGCTCGTGTACCATGCCCAGACAAAGGGGGCTTACTACATCCTCTTCCATCTTTCAGCAACTTTGAGAAGCTGCAACTATTACTGAATTCTTCAAGCCAAGTAATATGCTCATTGTTTTACAAATAAAAAACCCTATGTGATAGCTATTACTACTATTTTACAGAAATCTGATATACAGAAAAGGTGAAGTATCTCGTTTTTGGTCATACAGTGGTTAGTAACAACACTGGGAATCAAGCCCATTTGTCTGATAGCCACGATATTACATTTAGCCAAAATCAGACTTCCTATAGTTTGTAGGCATTCACTTTATTTCCTGGTGTCCCTTAAAAAGAGTATGAACTGTTTTATATGAGAGTGCCTTCAATGTTCCCAGGCAGATACTGATTCCCTCAGAATCTCCTCCTCTCAGGCCAGATACGACCAGCAACAGTCTCCAACAGCCAGTTGCTCTCCTTGCAGCTTTACTAGAAGACCAAGTGAAAAGGTCTCACACACAAGGAGAGTGTGATCCATCAGTGAGAGGGGTACCAGGCAAGGTCCTGCAGATCTGACCAATGTAGATACTGCATCAGATCAAGAGAGCAAGGGAGGTCTTGGAGTCAAACAACCTTTGAGCTTGAAGATTCAATAAGAATCACAGGAGTCTGACCTTATTTGCTAGGGAGGAAACAAATCTGCGGATACTAAGGAAACTGCTCAAGATCACATGGCTAGCCAGTGATAGAGCTGGGTCTTTGGACCCAAGTTCAGGGTACTTTTTACTAGACCACCTTGCTCTCACTCTTTTCCATCTTCTCTCTCAACATATATGTATCTTACAATAGGGCTGAAGTTACCTGTAAAGATAAACTTCAGATTTTAACTAATGAAAGATTTTTCTATGGCTATAGAACAGTAGACTCATGCTTGATTAATAGAACAGTAACCAAACATTTTCATTGAATTTGGACTCCGAAGTTTTCCTAAAAGAAACCTGAAAAGATATGCCAACTAATAATTGCAAAAGACTTAGCTGACAAGGGACTGTTTTCCAAAATATACAAAGAACTCTTAAAACTCAACAATAAGAAAACAAATGACTCGATCAGAAAAGCAGCCAGAGACCTTGACACTTCAAAGAAGATGTACATATGACAAATAAGCATACGAAAAGATGTTCCATATCATACGTCATCAGGAAAAAGGTGTGCCAACTGAAGAAGCTAATGAATTAACAATAAATATTACTTTACATGCTGCCCCTCACTCCCTCTGCTCATCTTGGGACTAGTAATCTCTAAACATGCATCAAGCCACGTGCCAATTCTTCCCATTCCCTGGGGATACTCTCCCACATTGTCCACATTTTTTTTTTTTTTGCGGTACGCGGGTCTCTCACTGTTGTGGCCTCTCCCGTTGTGGAGCGCAGGCTCCAGACGCGCAGGCTCCAGACGCGCAGGCCCAGCGGCCATGGCTCACGGGCCCAGCCACTCCGCGGCATGTGGGATCTTCCCGGACCGGGGCATGAACCCACGTCCCCTGCATCGGCAGGCGGACTCTCAACCACTGCGCCACCAGGGAAGCCCTGTCCACTACTTTTCAATTTGAATTCAAGCCTTGGACTGTAATCTGGTTAGCAACAGGTAAGACTGTATTATTTCATACTATTCTTTTTAGAAAATTATAATAATGAAAATGATATTTAAGACATGGAGAGAGCACTCAACTTAGGAAAGGAACGAACATCCAGAAGGAAAATAACAGAAGGCCCTAGTGATGTTAAATGTAAAGATAAACTAAAAGACTAACCTTTTTGGAATTAACAAAATAGCAAATAGAATTTATAATACATTAAGATATTAATATACCACAATCTCGTTATCTCAAGAACACAGGAGGAGTCCACATAAGAAAATGTATTAATTTGGCATATTAATTTTAAAACATGCTCCCCAGTTGCTTAAATTCGAAATTCAAAGACAGTTTAAACATGATTAGAAATGTATTTCCCTAAAATGATGAAGAGTATCAATTCCAAAAGGACTAATGAGCATTATATTAGAGATATGAAAAATATTTTTGGAAATATTAAGGAATTTCCCTTTTGGATCCTATTCCCCTGGGGGCGTTCCACCTCCCAAACCAGAAGGTGGATATATGACTTATATACCTGGACATAGAAATGCTTCAAAGTCTTTTTCTTTCCTTTTGGTATAAGAAGGAACACAGTCTGGATGACTGTTCTCAGAATTCTCCCACAGAATGACAGCTGGGCCATGGGGCTGATGTTCTTTGACAGGATATGACAGAGGGTAAGTAAAAGCTTACGTTTCCAACTCAAGGGTGTGGAAGGAAGAAGTAAGAGCAAAGAAGGGAGACAGTTTGATAGTGTGGAAGGTTAGAAACACGTGCTCCAACCTCCCCTCTTTGGGGCTTCAAAGGCTGGGATAAGAAAAGCAGGGATTGGGTGGTGTGAGGGGACACTGAGAACTCTTGTTTAGGCCTCTGGGGGCAGCCACCTACAGGTGGTTCCTTTACCAACAAAGGGGAGGGTACCCTGGCCCAGCACCCTCCGAGAGATGCTAGAATCTCTCTTAGGGAAGAATCTGGAAGGAAGGGAGTGGAATTGAGAGCCAGGGATCCTGCCAGGGACCCCTGTGGGGAGAAGCAGCTCTGACTGCAGCAGAGCTAAAGGAAGCACATGCAGCTCAGGGTCTATAGGCTCCGAGGCTGATGGCTGTGGGGTCACCAGACTCTGACCAAGCCAACGAGACCAGCCACGGCCCTCACCAGCCAATAGCTGCAAGATCAGCAGTGACCAGGCAGAAGAGGGGCACCTCAGTAGAGACTGGTGAGGATCTAAGGATACTACACACATCTGAGGACTTCTTTTTCACCTTCACGACACCCAGGCAGCCGCCTACAAGATCAGTGATTGTGCAGTGTGGTAGGTTAACAGCATATCTAATCACTACAGCAACATAAGTCATAGGGTGATCAAACCATGTCCTTAGATTCATGATCTGAATATTCATCTTGTTATCATTGACTGGCTAAAGAGCTAAACTTCAAAATAAAAAGTTGTAAATAAAAGAATATTCAATTGCTCTAAGTTTTGAAGACAAAGAAATAAATTTGAAAGGACTGAAAACTCCCCACAGGCAATCTACGAGCTTCTGCCTAGTAACATAAAGATGGAGCCTAAAAAAGTCTTAAGAGTGTAATACATAGAGGATCTTTCTTGACAAAAATAAATTTTCTGTATACAACATTCTTAACATTGTGTCTAGTGGTAAGATGTTAGTTATTCCCATTAAAGAAATCATGTGGATGCTTGCTTTTTATTATTTAACTTTGTTTTAAAAGTTGTGGGTAATACAATAGAATATTAAATAAAAAGAGATGTAGTGATAGTAAATAAGATACAACTACTGTTATTCGCCAGTAAGATGATACCCTTCAAAACACAAGAGAATCAGCAGAAAACCATTTAGAGTGGTGGGTTCCAAGATTTATATACAAACTGGAATCAACGGGGGAATGTCACAAGCTCCCAAAGCTCAAGCATCACCATACAGAATGGGGTTTAATTGGTCTGGGGTGTGGCCTGGGCTCTGGAATTTTTAAAGACCCCCCCCAGGTGATTCTAACATGCAGAGAAGTTTGGTAATAACTGCTTTATAATTAATAAGCAAGCCCAGTAAATAGGCTGCATTGAGAAATATACAAAAATAAATAGCTTTCCTATCCCAGAAATAGAAAAAAGGATCCCACTTATAACAGCAGCAAACATGGAAGATACCTGAGAATTGTTTTAGCAAGAAAAATGTGCAGAATAAATTATAACATTGCACTGGGAGACATAAAAGCAGTCTTGAAGAAATTGAGAGACATAATGTGTTCCCAGATTAATTAATAGGTATAATGAAGTTTCCAGGAGGATTAGGGAGAGAGGAATTAACAAATGGAATCTTAATTTTAAAATTTGAGTAAATGTGTTTTTAAAAAGCTAAAAAATTTTGAAAAATAAGAGAATATCTGCCTACTAGGTGTTAAAGTGGATTTGTAAATGGTTTAATTCTGGTCCAAGCATAAAAAGATTAATGGAAGAGAACACAGTTCAGAAAGAGACCCTAGAATATCTGGGAGTTTATATATGCTGAATACACTATGACAAATCAGTGGAGAAGGAAATATGATTAAATAAGTGGTGTCATGAGAACTGATGAGCTACTCAAGAAAAATTTACTGTTGAATTTTTCTACTCCTCTCCAAAATAAATGCTCAATAAATTAAGGAATTTAATATTAAAAAATAAAGTCAGGGGGACTTCCCTGGTGGCACAGTGGTTAAGAATCCACCTGCCAATGCAGGGGACACGGGTTCAAGCCCTGGTCCAGGAAGATCCCACATGCCGCGGAGCAACTAAGCCCGTGCGCCACAACTACTGACCCTGCGCTCTAGAGCCTGCGAGACACAACTACTGAGCCTGAGAGCCACAACTACTGAAGCCCGCATGCATAGAGCCCATGCTCCACAACAAGAGAAGCTACCACAATGAGAAGGCTGCGTACCGCAACAAAGGGTAGCCCCTGCTCGCCGCAACTAGAGAAAGCCTGCACACAGCAACAGAAACCCAATGCAGCCAAAAATAAATAAATAAATAAATTTATTAAAAAATAAAAATAAAGTCAGAAGATCAGAAGAAAATATAGGTAAATATTATTGATATGATTGGAAGATTTTTAAGCCCAAAAGTAATGGGGAAAAAAATCCAAAGGCTTAGAAATAATTTATTACATACAAATTCAAAAATCAGTATGTAGGAAGAAATATAACTAAAAGGACAAACTGGAAGAAAACATTTTCAGCAAATGACAAAGAATTAACATCCTTAATTCATAAAGACCTCTTAAAGTCTCAAAATGAAAATCAAAAGAGAAACACTCTTAAAAATGTATATAGGTAATGAAAATATTTTTAGCTTCACTAATAACCCAAGAAATACAGATTCCAACAATGAGGTACCATTTACTTACGGAGTTGGCAAGATTAAGAAAAAATTATACTCATTGCAGGGGAGGGTTTTGTGAGACAGCCAGCTAAATCCTGATGGATTGATCTTATCCTTCTGGAAGGCAAATTGGCAATACATACCCAGAATCTTGAGATATTTCTTTTCTCTGACACATAATCCTACATCCAATACTCTATCCTCTGCATATAGGAGAGGATTTACATCCAAGAATAGTCTGAAAGACATTATTTGTAATAAACTGGGACCAACCTAAATGTCCAGCACTGGAGAAATAATCATGATACATCCATATGGTGGAATGGTGTGCAGCATACACATTACTTTTGTAATCAGACAAAAATATTTAACACATAACTTAAAAAAATAAGAGACAAAAACATGCTAAAACTTAAGTAGTGGTGCTTTGTGTAGTTTTTCTAATTTTTAATGGTTTTTAACACAAATATTTGATTTTATAAACAAATGTTAGTTTTATAATCAAGAATAAAAAGAAAAAAGACCAATCACTAATACTGTGAAAAACCCCTACTTATAAAGGCATCAGAATCAACAGATTGATGGGAAAAGGACAAAATAATTTACATAAAAGGAAGTTAACATTGTACATATTAAAAGTTGTTCATATTCAACTTTGCTAGTAATAAAACAACTTCAAACTACACCAAGTCAAGGCACCAATTTCATGACTAAATTTAAATTTAAAACAAAATAATTTTCAACATTGAACAGGTTAGAGTGTAATTACAGTCTCAAAGGGCCAGGTTAGTGTAAGTTAATCCAAACAGCTATATAAAAGCAGTTTGGTTCTACACAAGAGTGGTAATAATGTTCACATTCTTTGAAAAATTGAATTTCATACTGGAATGCTTCTAAGGAAATTAATCAACAGGGAAAAGAAATTATTCAATAGGGAAAAGAAAGGTAAAGTTATCTACTGCAATTTTACTTAAAATATTAAAACATTGAATTGGAATATATAGTCAAGAGCAAGATCCATCATGGTACGACCTGATAGACTCTTGTAATGCTATGAAAAGAAAAATGTAGATAGCTATCTCAAGTGGGAAATATATACAGAAGGCAAACTTGTATGTAGACTTATAGCATTAAAAACTAGAAATTAGGAAGGAGGGTAAGAATGTGTTAGGGTGGTGAAATTGAGTGAATTTTTTTTGTAATTTAATCTTGATATAACATTGTCTTTACCAATGCACAGAAGTCAGAGGGAAAAAGTATTACAGGGATCAAGGGGAACATGATATTTATACGTAATTATCTATACACTTAACCAATTGGTGACAGGGACCTTCTTTTGTATACACCTGTCAAGAAGGTGTTATCCTCATTTTCTTAAATGAGTAGAACAGCAGCCTTAAGAGGCAAAGAACTTGTTTGATGTTACAGTCTTAAATTCTGGAATGAAGACTTCATTTCACTTCAGACTCCACTATGCCACCTGCCTCTAAATGTGTACACACTACTGGCTGTTAACCTTTGTGTCACAGACCTCTTTAAGCATGATGATAATTATGAACCATCTTCCCCAGAAAAACCTCACAAAACACACAATAATTTGCATACTCGCCACCTTCTAAGTGTAGGATCATCAAAACCATGGTTTATGCCTATTGTTCTGGAGTAATTATTAACAGAGCCACCTTTCACTCTCTGAGTTATTCTGATTGGGACTATAAATTATATGGTTATCTTTAATTTACAGGCCAGACATTTTTTCCTTTGTTCTCTTTTCCACAATCTCACTGGTTTACCCTAAAATGTCACCACTAGTGTGACTTCTTTAAATAAAGCAACCAAAATGGATTATTTTCTCCACCTACACAGTGTGAGCAGGACACTCGTGCCCCAATGACTGACCATCTACCATCAATGGACACCTCAACTTGTACCATGCAAGTAGCTCACCTTGGGAAGTTGAAAGCAGAGCCCTGAAAAAACTGGACAGCAGGCAGTGGGTAGGTTTGGGTTGGGTAAGGGAAAGTTCTGGGCATATGTGCAACCTCTGGTCAGGATTCACTCGCTGCTGCCAGTGGGACCCTGAATGCCTGGTGAAGGTTAGGAGAAGGTGAGTCCTAAGGTGACAGGGCAAGCAATATGGTGCTTAGAGACGGTCACCCACCAAAAGGTAAAGCCTTTACAGATACCTCAATCGTGCTCCATGACCATGCTTAGTCTCTCTTCAAAGTTGTCTCTTTAAGATAAAGATATTTGCCGTGGGCGGCCACACACACACAAAAAAGATAAAGACATTTAAGCAAACACCAAAGCCAGCACCATGGTCCACTGAAGTGGGAGGGGGTCTGGAACATCAAACAGAGAGGATCTGGTCCCTGAAGAGCCAGCACTGAGCATCCTCAAGCTTCCTGGGTTGATGGCAGATGGGTCCAACATCTCCCCTCCACAAGGAGTCCCCAGGAAGTGTGGCTGCTGAGATTCCCACACAGGAACAAGAGAGATAAGCACCTTGTTCCTCACAACTCTGCTCTCAAATGCTAAATACCAGTGGCAACAGCAGAGAACAGGGCTTCAAGGAGATCTGTAGAACCAGACCTACACCATTTGTCCACATCAGAAAAAGCAGAATAAACAGATTAGATACTGGCTTTGAGGAATCGTGGCCATTGCTGGGAGGCCTCCTTATCCTTCAGGCTGGCTTCAGAAAGATGTTGTTGAGATGAGCTTTTTCCTCAAAGCTCAAAGGAAATTGGGGGAAATCATGAAGGATATTAATGAGAAGCACTGTCCTCAGTGAGGATGCAGAAGATCATAATGGGAAAGCACATGGTGATGAAAGGCTCTGACTTCCCTGTGATTCAGTTTATCCAAATCAAATCTTCTTGACCTGGGGTCTGTGGCCTCACATGAGAGAAAAAAATATCCTTATTTTCCTTAACTTTTCCATGGACGCTACCATTTCCTTTCATTATTAATATGGGTAAACAGCCACAGAAGCAGAAGCAGTACCTGTGAGTTTATCACTAATTGAAATCATAGCTACTTTCATACCATGTTCTGGTTGTTACAAATATTTCTAAATTTCATTTATGCTCATTAATTCTTGAGGACTATAGTTTCTAGGTCTGCCACTAGATTTTTTTTTTCATTGCATGAAGGCTACCCATGCAATACTCTCAGAAATTTGTCTTTCCAGAATGAAAAAATATTTTAGTAACTCTACTCCAATATTGTTGATTTCCTTTGTCATGCTGCATATTTTATTTTATATATTTAAGAACATTATTCTGAGATGGAGTTCATGGGCTTCACCATGCTTCCAAAGAGGTTCATGGCTCAAGTAGTGAGGAACCCCTGCAAAGTAAAAATATCAGGCTATCCAGTTGTTTACTGTGTATTGCCCTTGTGGCAGTTATCAATTCAGAATAGAAATATTGCAAAAGTAATTGTGGAAAAAATGACTAAGCCATTTCCCATTAGGCAGTGTTCAACAGATGCCTCCAGTGATTGTATTTGGCAATATTCTAGCTTCATTTAGATTCTTATTTTAAGAATTCCTTTCCTTGCTGCAATGTGAATTCTTTTACTTTTCTCCATAGGGCTCATGTTTTCAGACAGCTGTGTATCTTATAGTCCCAAGAAATATGATGCTTCCACTTCCAGTCCATGGACCTGATCAACATCTTAGACTTGGGGTTGTTCATTTTTTCCCAGACTGCTCCCTCTACCCCACCCCCCATAGGAAGTGGATACTGCATGAGGATTACTTATATTTTCAAAGTGACTGCACAAGATGATGAGCAAATACAGTAGACTCAGACTTTCAGAGTTATAAGGAATATGGAAGGATTGTGGAAACACAGGTGATAATACTAATCAAATAATGGATAGCATATTACAGGCTACTGTGCTTTATATAAATTACTTCCCTATAGTTTACTTGTATCTCCTGACTTAATTTACAGAACTCCTAGAGGCAGTTATTAATATACATATTTTACCAATGCAGAAAGTGAGGCACAAAGAGGTAAAGTAAGGACGTTCAGAGAATAGCGACAAAGTCAAAATTTGAATTCACGCCATTTTTCACACCTCATGCCCTTAACCATGCTAATTTGCCTCCGTTAGATTTGGCAGTCTTTCCCAATGTCTGATATGTATAAAAGCAATGTAGAATTGAAATATATTGTTTATGTAATGATATGGTTAAAAAAGTTACTAAAGAAATAGAAGCCCAAGCTTAGAAAACTATAATGTTACTACTGCCCATTTAAAAAGAACTGACTACAGGTATACCTTAAACGCTGAACGCTGTGCTCAAATAAACTTGACAAAGGAAGGTGGAGTCTTAGGGACAGAAGTTAGATTCAGATTAAAAGTTAGAAGTGTCTGTTATCTTAAAAGCTTCCAAAGGTAAAAAAGAAGAGACACACCTCTTAAATACAATACAGGTCACCCAATTCAACCAAAAAACTAAAAACTACGAGGTTTATCTTCTTTCACACGCCACCTTCAGACAAACTATCTATTGGATAAAACAGTGGTTTAGGAAATTCCTGTTCCATTTAAGTCCATATTTTCTAAATAGGTTTAATTAAATCACAGGGCATATAAACATAATTCAGTTTAAAGCAGATGAAGATTTTGTAATTTCCAACAGTGAAATTTTTGTTGTCTTCCCCCCAAAATCTATAAGGATATTCAAATTTGGGTAATTGTATATGGTGAGATTGCTATTATGTCTAGTTTAGGAGTTGCTCTCCCAGAGGTTTTTAAATTGGTTGGTTTTCTCTAAGCTAGACTGCAGAGATGAGGGGTAGTACCCAAATGCATCTCTTTCCCCAGGCCCTTGCCTTGTATGTGGTTGCTTCTCAGCTCTCGTGTGTTTTAATTGAACAGTGACAGATGGATATGAGTGCTCCATGTTTGAGGATCACTGTAGCCTGTATATCTTACACTGGGCATCAAGTGGGATATCCTTGTCCCTAGGTGTGCCAGTTCCCCTTCTTTCCTTTCTTTCTGTCTCCTCCTACCCCTGGGCAGGGACTGTATCTAAATTTGCCTTTGTTTGCCCAGTCCTAGCATGGTGCCTGGACTGGATCAGGAGTGAGGTGCATTGCAGAGTTCCCTGTAGTACACACTGGAAGGAATAAGGCAAAATGCATTTGACCTGTTCATCGCAGAGTCCAGAGTTAAGATCACAGTGGAAAGCTAAGGCTACCCAGTGCATAGCACAACAAACAACAAAAAACCCTAAAACTTTCTTAGTGGATCTTTTATGTCTGGAATTAGTAAGTTAAAAGATAAAATGAGAATATATGAAGTCATACTGTTGCTTGTATTATGTACAACTGACTCGGTCACTTAAGCTTCATACTGACCAGCATACACAGCCCTGACTACAGTATGATTCTGACGTCATCTTGGCGCCTTCACGTTAGATTATTGGTGAGACCTTATCAAGAAGTGACTGGGGGACTTCCCTGGTGGTCCAGTGGTTAAGAATCTGTGCTTCTACTACAGGGGTGAGGGTTCGATCCCTGTTCAGGGAACTAAGGTCCCTCATGCCTCGGGGCACGGCCAAAAAAAAAAAACAAGTGACTGGGAGGGTGTTTTTCCTCGTTCTGGTTCTATTCTTCTTTATTTAGGGATAATTTCCTCATGATTTGCTCATCTAAACCCTGCTAAGTTTTTCATTTCAATTGCCCCTAGTATTAAAGTGTCTTAATTAGAAGGCAGTCAAGACCTCAGCCTTTCCACCCAGAGTCTTCAGCTGCATTTCTTTGTATGGCTTTGACTCAGCTTTTCACATTTCAGTGTTTGTTCAAAGTGCACATTTGAGGGCTTTAGTTCCAGAAACTCTGCTTTAGTGTGTTTTTGTAGGTGGCCTATGACTTACACTTTGGGCAACATCACTCTAGCTATGGCTATTTCTAATTTAGTACTGCAATTATCTATGCAGTAACAAAATGAAGTTCCCTCTCCTCCCATATATCCTGAAAAAATTTCCTGCCATAGCTGTTTTTACCTGGGATAAAGCTTCTTCCATGCCAATCAGCAGTGACAAGAGTGGTAGAAGTATTAGTCTGCTTGGGCTGCCACAACGAAATACCATAGACTGGGTGGCTTAAACAGAAATTTATTTTCTCACAGTTGTGCAGGCTGGAAAGCCCAAGATCAAGGTGCCAGCCGATTTCGTTCCTGGTGAGAGCTCTTCCTGGCTCACATATGGCCACCCTCTTGCTGTCTTTCACAAGGGGGAGGGGAGAGAGAGAGAGGGCTCTCTGGTGTCTCCTCTTACAAGGACACCAATCCTACTGGGTCAAGACTCCATCCTTACGTCATCATTTACCTTAATTACTTCCTTACTCTAAATGCATAGGACGGGGGTAGTGTTTCAATATGAATTTGGGGAGGGGGGACACAGCTCAGTTCATTGCAGTAGACCACCTTGAATTTTTGTGGAAATAGAATCTTCACATCATGGAGTTACCTGACAAAAGTTTCCCCTAGAACTGAAAAACAAAACCAGATTTAGATCTTACTGAAGCAACCTGAGAGTAGTGAGAGAGATGCCCACTAATTGTGGGACTACAATAAATTGAGACAAAAACTTCTTGGACCACTCTTCCTCTATGCATATGACCTGTGGGCAGCAAAAGCAGCTTTGACCATGTCATTCCCCTTGCAAACACTTATTGAGGACTGATTTAGGACAAGATGTGCAAAGAGCCATAGGGAAGCAAAGAAGAACATAACCATCCTTGCCGTTGAGAAAGCTTAACTGACACCTATTAGGAGAATATATACATTATATATATCATACATACATACACACACACAAATTACTCTGCTAAGTAACTCACAGTTGTGCAATGCTCTGGAAACAATCATTTCTGGGAAGATCAGGGACAGCTCCATAGATGAGGCATTGAGTGGAATGTTGAAGAATCAGGGCTGGATTTTGACAGGTGGAGACTGAGCAGTCCCTTTTGTGGAGAGGAAAGGGAAAAGGGAAGGGGTTTCTAGAGAAAAATAAAGCTTGAGTAAAGGCTAAGGTTGGCTACATAATTTTTTCCCGGGTCAAGTGCAAAATGAATATGTGGGCCTCTTATTGAAAAAGCAGGAAGGTGCCATTTAAGATACTCAAAATATAAAACCTCTTCGTTTCTTCCACAGCTTCAACTTGGCACAGGGTCTTTTATTTGCTATTTAGTGTTGTTCTAAGTAAAGCAAATTAAAATTAGCATGAATTTTATAGTTCGAATTTATATCGTACAGTGCCAGGTTAAAATATAAGTATCGGAGGGGAAGATGGCGAAAGAGTAAGACGCGGAGATCACCTTCCTCCCCACAGATACATCAGAAATACATCTACACGTGGAACAACTCCTACAGAACACCTACTGAACGCTGGCAGAAGACCTCAGTCCTCCCAAAAGGCAAGAAACTCCCCACGTACCTGGGTAGGGCAAAAGAAAAAAGAACAAACAGACACAAAAGAATAGGGACAGGACCTGCACCAGTGCGAGGGAGCTGTGAAGGAGGAAAGGTTTCCACACACTAGGAAGCCCCTTCGAGGGCGGAGACTGCGGGTGGCGGAGGGGGGAAGCTTCGGAGCCGCAGAGGAGAGCACAGCAAGAGGTGCAGAGGGCAAAGCGGAGAGATTCCCGCACAGAGGATCGGTGCCGACCAGCACTCACCAGCCAGAGAGGCTTGTCTGCTCACCCGCCGAGCTGAGGCTCGGGCTTCGGTCGGACTGCAGGGCGAGGACTGGGGTTGGCGGCGTGAACACAGCCTGAAGGGGGCTAGTGCGCCACGGCTAGCCGGGCGGGAGTCCGGAGAAAAGTCTGGACCTGCCGAAGAGGCAAGAGACTCTCTCGTCCCTCTTTGTTTCCTGGTGCGCGAGGATGGGGGATTGAGAGCGCTGCCTGGAGGAGCTCCAGAGACGGGCGCAGAGCCATGGCTAAAAGCGCGGACCCCAGAGACAGGCATGACACGCTAAGGCTGCTGCTGCCGCCACCAAGAAGCCTGTGTGCGAGCACAGGTCACTATCCACACCCCCCTTCCAGGGAGCCTGTGAAGCCCGCCACTGCCAGGGTCCCGGGATCTAGGGACAACTTCCTCAGGAGAACGCATGGCGCGCCTCAGGCTGGTGCAACGTCACGCCGGCCTCTGCCGCCGCAGGCTCGCCCCGCACTCCGTACCCCACCCTCCCCCCGGCCTGAGTGAGGCAGAGACCCCGAAGCAGCTGCTCCTTTAACCCCATCCTGTCTGAGCGAAGAACAGACACCCTCCAGTGACCTAAACGCACAGGCGGGGCCAAATCCAAAGCTAAGCCCCGGGAGCTGTGAGAACAAAGAAGAGAAAGGTAAATCTCTCCCAGCAGCCTCAGAAGCAGTGGATTAAAGCTCCACAATCAACTTGATGTACCCTGCATCTGTGGAATACGTGAATAGACAATGAATCATCCCAAATTGAGGAGGTGGACTTTGAGAGCAAGATTTATTATTTTTTCCCCTTTTTGTCTTTTTGTGAATGTGCATCTGTATGCTTCTGTGTGAGATTTTGTCTGTATAGCTTTGCTTCCACCATTTGTCCTAGGGTTCTATCCGTCCCTTTTTCTTAAAAAAAATTTTTTTATTAATAATTATTTTTTATTTTAATTACTTTATTTTATTTTATCTTACTTTATTTTATCTTTTTTCTTTTCTTCTTTCTTTCTTTCTTACCTGCTTTCTTTCCTTCCTTCCTTCTTTCCTTCCCTCCTTCCTCTCTCCCTCCCTCCCTCCTTTCTTTCTTTCGTTCCTTCTTTCTTTCCTTCCTTCCTTCCTTCCTTTCTTCTTTCCTTCTCTCGTCTCCTTGTCTCTTCCTCTCTTCCTCTCTTTCTCTCTTTCTTTCTTCCTACTTTTTCTCCCTTTTATTCTGAGCCGTGTGGATGAAAGGCTCTTGGTGCTGCATCCAGGAGTCACTCCTGGACCTCTGAGGTGGGAGAGCCAACGTCAGGACACTGGTCCACAAGAGACCTCTCAGCTCCACATAATATCAAATGGCGAAAATCTCCCAGAGATTTCCATCTCAACACCAGCACCCAGCTTCACTCAACGACCAGCAAGCTACAGTGCTAGACACCCTATGCCAAACAACTAGCAAGACAGGAACACAACCCCACCCATTAGCAGACAGGCTGCCTAAAATCATAGTAACTCCACAAACACCCCAAAACACACCAACAGACATGGACCTGCCCACCAGAAAGACAAGATCCAGCCTCATCCACCAGAACACAGGCACGAGTCCCCTCCACAAGGAAGCCTACACAACCCACTGAACCAACTTTAGCCACTGCGGACAACAAAAACAACAGGAACTACGAACTTGCAGCGTGCAAAAAGGAGACCCCAAACACACTAAGATAAGCAAAAT